>NC_068403.1:5006669-5306669 GCF_023724105.1 Carassius gibelio | reverse complement strand
CTGTCTGGGAGGAGATACGATTGTCTTCCAAAACTATGTGACAATGATCATTGGAGTTGTGGGGCTGATCGTACTCGGGCTGCGTTACGCAGATACACACCCTTTTAAGAATAGACAGATCCAAGTTTTTGCAACACGTTCTTCCCTCACATTCCAACATTTTCCATCGAAACTCCTTCATCCAAGACAAACAGCAAAGAGACAGAAAACAAGGTGTGAAATATGGCTTCTGCCATTATTTCTACAACAGGATCATGTGTTCTTAAAATGAAGACAAGCTCAAGTTTCCACTGAGGTCGTCCTGTACTGTGGTTAAATCATGGTGCAGTAATGGTATGAAATGATAATTCCACCATAATACTGAATTATCATCATATTCATTGGGGTCACATTTGGGGCCAGTAAGTTGTTTTTTTTAATTAATACTTACAATAATACTTTTGTTCAGCAAGGATGCATTACATTTATTATGTTACAAAAGATTTGCATTTCAAATAAATGTGGTTCTTTAGTTTTAAACGTTCTATTCATTAAAGAATCCAGAAAACGTTTTTTTTTTTATTATTATTAAATAATTGCAGTCTTGGTGAACACACAAGACTTTTTAAAAACAAAAATTCCTGACACAAAACATTTAATTTAATAATAAAATTTAGATTAATAAAATAAATGCAAAAAATGCACATGAAACTTAATTCTCTTTTAAATTGCAAATCTATTAACAGATGCTTGAAGAGCATTCAAACACATTTGATACAGCTGTTATATTGATTATACCAGATCCAAGTGAGTTTAGGGCAATGAATGGACAAAAACTCGATGACCCCATCTGTGACAGTCACATGCAATGAGGATAAAAATGTTTCAAAATAACAGCAGATTAAAACACCCACATGCTATTTTTATGGGTGAAAATGGAAACTGATCCCGTTCACAAGTCTTAAGTGAGATAATTACGCTGCTCTCGTGTTAAATCAGCCACAGCCAGTGCTATTTCTACTCCAACTTCATTCTTTTTTCTTTAACCTCAACATCATGTTATTTATGATGTGCTGGGGTACACTCATTTGACTGAATTACACAGACTGATATCATCATACATTGCAGAAGAACAGCTATTTAAGCCACACAATTCATATGCAAATATTACAGCACCACAGTTTAAAGTCACCATGAAATCAAAATTGACAACAGAGAAGAAAAGACAAATGCAACTTCTGTTTAGCCTATTGCTGACTTAAATGCTTGGGGCTTTCTATAATTTAGGGTACATTTCATGTCCATTGATGATAATTGTATTTACTAACAATTTTCTTCATATATATCATATTTTTTATCAATTAAGACAATACAATAATCTCACATATATTTTGTGCATGATGTCATTCAGTTTACTTGAAATTGCAATTAAATATTTTGCAATGTCTGCTTGTTTATTTGAGTGAGTCTTGTTAAAATATAGAATTTCTACAATCTAAATACCTCTATGAAAATGTTTCATTTTAGTCTTTCAAACAAGAAAACATTTTATTTAATTAAAGCCCACGGAAATTCTGTAAACATCCCCTGAAAACATTATTATTTCAGCTGTGGTCATTTTGAGCACAATGAGTATATTAATTTCCCCTGGGTAAATAAATTGATACGGTTTGCAATATTTTTATGGTTTAAATTCAAACAAATATTAAAATTTGAGGTTAACCTGAATAATAACATAACATTTGGTAGCCATTGACTTGCATATGATTTTTGTCAAGTCAATGGCTACTAGCAAATGTTTGCTTGCCAACTATCTTCTTTTTGTGTTCAACACAGAAAGAAAATAAGATCTTGAACAACCCGAGTGTGAGAAATTGACAGAACTTTAATTTTGGGGGTGAACTATCCCTTTAAAACCACCATACGGACCTGTGAACAACTTGATTTTCATCACAGGAGATCTTTCAGGGTAATAGATTGAGCAAATGCCACGAGTTATTAAAGAAGACCTTCACCGAGTCTGACTCTCCGTGTTTGGCCTTCCAGTGCATCAAACACCTCTGACACGTTTCTAAAAAAGCCGCTAGCGAGTTGGTGGTCAGCACAGATGCGACCCACTGAACTGAACTGAACTCCAGAAGCATTTAATTGGATTTCACAGTGCTGAGCTTGAGTAAATATCTCAAAAAACCGACAGACCCTCAAGTAAACACACACTTGAGTACAAACAATGCAGCGTAGCACCAACAAAAAAAAACCCTGGACAGGCTTCAAGGTCTCCACTGTATAGCCTTATCAGCAAATGTGCAATAGAGCATGTGAATATCATTACATGCAAAACAAACATCTGACGAACTGCATCGCCAAAACATGTTTATCTACATACATTACTGTGACTGCTGCAAACTGGAAAATATTGCACTGTATTATCAAGATACACACTGCATGCTCTTTATACAGGAATTTAAATGGGAATCACATGAAAATGTCACTCTGAACGTAGGGCATTGATTTAGTGGCACGCCGTCCTCTGAGACAAACGTGCGGTGGCAGGATAATACATTATGCCACTTTGACTGATGACCTCGTCTTCAGACACATCCATTCAGAGCACAGTTGCTTCTGTGCTGTGAAGGATAACTAAGATGAATGCTGATTTCTTTTGGTAATCATTTAAAAGAGCTTGGCCTGCCCTTAATATAGTTTAAGGGTGATTTTTCTGGGACTCCGTTGTACAAGCGCCTAGACAATATGTTACACAAGGACTGGAGTGGTGGTATTTTTCTAGACATCCGGAGTCAAAGCTCGCTCTCAGAGAGGAAAACATCAAGCATTTCAAGTATTCAACATCTATGTCTACGTTTACATCAACACATGTGTGTTAATTTCAGGTTTTATCCAAAGCAGTTTACAGGGTCACAATGCATGCACATTTACTCCATGTACACATTACTTATGTCTGTTGTTAACATGATCATAATACAGCAGTTGTCATGTGACTGGGTTGTGACTTATTGGTCTGAAGTGTTGGGGTAACAATTGTGGCAAAAAACAATTGAGTCACAAGAGGTTAGGTGTCTTACTCAAGGACACAACGGTCACAGTTAATGGATCTACCCTTTTGGGGTTTAAACCTGCAAGCTTTGGTTTAGCAGAACAGATCCTCGGCTACATATACTGTTTGGGTCAATGATGCTTGTTTTTGTTAATTTTGTTCAAATTAATATGAAAAATGACTAATGCATCTTTTCTATGATACGTTTTCCATTTCCGCATTAAAATGTCCTTTTGACATTTTTTCATAACTTTAAAGTAAAAAATGTCATTAGAATGTAACCATTCAGAGATTATAAATAAGACAAGATGTAATTAAAATAATAAAATTCATGTTGAAAGAAATGTTGATTCAAGTGGTTGCATAATATTCCATTTTGTAAATTATTTTTGTAAAAAAAACCAGGTATGTAAATCGGCATACAAAAATAATAAAATTGTTAAATGACAATATAAAAATTCCTATTTTTAAATATTGTAATTTCTTTAAAAAAAAAAAAAAAACTAAGAATTTAGGTGTTAAAATTGAAATTAAAACTGTAATATTTCACAGTATTACAGTATTTTCAATCAAATAAAAGCAGTCTTGGTGAGCATAAGACTTTTTTATTTTCAAAACCTTGAAAAAAATAATAAAAAATATTACTACCATTTGAGCAAATTTGATTTCTAATATTAATACTATAATAAAAACCTCATCCAAATCAGTGAGGCATAACCAACACACAGGAAGCCATTTTGTTGTCATGTGACAAGAAAACCATCAAAACAGACAGGACCTCATCACTGTGTTATTAAAAATATAATATCTGACCTTTTAAGGAAAAGTCATGTTCAGGTCAAATGGAGTAATCTTGAAAAAAAAAATGTAAGACTTATGATTCAAACTTAAAATATTTTTGAAAACGGATCATTATTAATTCACATTTTATGTAGAAAACAACAAACTTTTCTAAATACTACTTTTCCAAGAAGTTATAAAAATTCTCCTTCATTTCATCCTTATTGTCACGGACACATCTGCATTTGCATCAACGTCACCTCTGTTTTTTGTAATGATGCTTTGGCAGAACTGCACGCGAAACGCTTAAACTGAAAAGAAATGGAAATGACACACACATGTCAGAGTATGATCTAGGCTTAAATAAGCTCCAGACTCACCTGATCTGCGCAGGACAGGCTGTGGACTGGGTAAACCGCTGCTGATGTGGTATGAGAAGCGCATGCTTTTGAACTGACTGGAATAAGAAGATGAACTGTGCGGACTGGAGCTGATGAGATGCGCGCTCTTGGGTCGATTCAACTGCATCCCTGCCTGCGAAACCCTCACGCAGGCAAACAGCACACAAGACGCGGACGATTTCCAGGGAACTGGCTTTATAATCCAGGTCCAGATATAAAAGCCGAGTCTTCAAAACAGTCCAGGTCCAAAACCACCAGCCTCTCTCTCGTCCCGAGCTCGTCCTCCTCCTGTAGATGCTGGAAAGGGTGAATCAGGCGGATCGATCCCCCCAGATCAGCCGGTGGAGAGTAAATCCGACCAGAAACAGCCATCAACGATCAGTTAAACCAGAACCACATACAAGTCCAAGCAAGTGCGACAGAAAGAACTCCGAACGCGCAATGACCTTTATGAAATCCAATCATCTTCTCATGACATTTGCAGTAGTGTTGCGGTCACACAGAAGCAACGAATAACGTTAGAAATCCATAACAGAAGATGAGAACATTATAACGTGACGCTTCGAAGAACCCCACATTGGCTCTGTTAGTGACACTCGCGTTTTAAATCGAACTTTTCCATTTCATCTTTCCTAAACTTGTTGTTGCGGAATGTAAAACGGAGCCGCATATCGTCGTTAATATTCTGACGGTTTCCCCCCCGTTTCCTCTCGGTATAACCGTATCCAAAAATATGCACACTCAGCTGCTTCGAACACAATCCACATTCTCCGTTTGGAACTCCTCCGGCTGTCGGCGTGTATTTTAAGCGGCGTCCTCAAACAAAACAAACGTTACAGTGTCGCAGCGTTCCATTGTTAGAATGTTGCAGTGTTCCACTCGTGTCGCTCTCCACCGGTTGCGTGTCTGTTCTTTTGTGGGACTCGACAACGCTAAAAGTCTGTTAAACTGAAAACCTCCTTCCTCCTCCTCCTTCAGGACATATGAAACCGAGCTTCAACCCCCTCCATCTCTCTCTCCTCTTTCCCTAAAGTCTGTTTTTCTTTTTTTTCTCCTCCTCTTTCTTTTCCTAAGGGTTTGTGATGCAAAGGAAAAACTTTCAAAGGATTTGAAAGTCCCCCCTTCCTGAAAAGAAACCCCTCTGTGTCTTAATCGGGGAGATTGTTTATATTTCATACATTAAACATTTACACTCCATAAAAAGATAGTTTAAGTGTGTGTAAACATGGAGTCCTGGTCCCAATTTGACCTACATTGCACCAGTAGCTCAAGTTGAGAAGGCTTCAGAGGTAGGAGGGGAAAAAACTCAACTTTTAACCAGTTTTGAATTTGGGTGGATCTAATTGGTTGTCTTTAGGTTAATACCACTCCATTAAAGTCCATAAAGCCCTTAACAGCCAAAGATGAATACATAGTTTTGAATGACAAACTCCATTTAAGATCTTAAAAATCAAAACCGCATGTCTGTATCACAATATAATTTTGGTTTATGTTAATTTGTAGAGAAATGTTGTCATGCAGCAAAAATAAATGCTGACCCTAATCAATTCCTGTAAGGAATAAATATTATTTTTTTTCTATTAATTCATTGTCTTGGAATAAAAAAAATCTTACATGCCCAAGACCGGTTTTGTGAGATTAAGCCGGCTTTCTGAGTATGCTTTCTCATAAATTACCATGTTATGAGTGGAAAGGGTGCAATGTTTATTTAAGCGGAGTTCGTACAGGCCGAGTCTGTAGATTCTGTCCAACTGCAGGACTGAAACTCTGCACACCTCTCTCCATGCAATACATTTTTTGCATGTTTATCATAATCATCAGAGGTTTAGTGACATACAGATCTATTCCTGCATATGTCATATATAGTACAGAAACAATCCACTTTTAAGTTAAAAAGAGCAAAAAGGTCCTGCCCACCACTTACTGCTGTGATGACAGTATTTGACTGAGGAAGGTGGTTTGAGGAGCCTTTTCTATAATTGTTGCTGTCAATTACACAGTTTGACCATTAGATGTCAGTCTTGCTTATAAAGTCAGATACACTATTAACCTGCTGCGCTTGTAGTAAAGGGCAAGAAGTTTACCTTCAGTTGTTACACTGGAATGTATTTATTGGTTATGTAAAAACAACACATTTGAAAAAAACAACAACAACAACAAAATATATAATGTTTAAAGATTAAAAAGGAATCGTACATTCAAAATGGATAAAACATCTGTGATCTTCCATCTTTCAGAGGTTTAAGATCTCTCCAATGATCCGGAACCTTTGTTATTCACTGGATCAGATCTTTAGATGGCAATCAAACCTTTTTCTGATATTCTGCATCAGTCCTTCACTCCTCTAACGTCTGGACCATTCAAAGATTTCCGACTTCTCAAGCTATACCTCGGCTGGTGGGGAAACAATGAGAATATATTAACATACAGACATTTTCAATCAAAATACAGCCGGAAAATACATGCCACACGGTTTTTGCAATAAACATCTATAATTACTTTGCTAGAAATGGATAAATATTATTGAGAAAAGTGCTAGAAATGTCTGTGCATGGCTGAGAATTCAGAAACTTCAAAAATGACTGACAAATTATGTTTTTGTTGAATGAGTGAAAGTTTTCAATATAATATTTCAAAGCCCTGCATTTGAAAAAAAAAAAATAAAATCTGCCGATTTATTGGGAAGAAAGGCCTAATATAACCTAATTTGATGATACTGTGTTCAAAAACCTTCCATGTAAATTTTTTTTCCCCACAAAATAATACTAAATGTAGTAAATGTTTAGTCATTATATATATATATATATATATATATATATATATATATATATATATATATATATATATATATATATATATATATATATTGTAGTAAAACACCCAGAGATGTCGCAGAAAACAACTAGCTCATTTTCTTTTATCACTGGCCATTATTCTTGAAATCAGGATTAGGCCTTCAACAATCAACACCCAAAATCAATAAGGAACTATTCGATTTCCTTCAGTAAATATGATGCAGTGGGGTAATTTGAGTCAGGGACAAATTAAGAGTTTGGTTCCAAAACATAATAAATCCATATTGATTAATTTGAGTAAAAATGTGTTTATGGCTAAATGAAAACGACTATTTTCTGTTTCAAAGAGAAATGATTTTCAGATTTTTTGATTTTAAAATTATTTTTTTTCATCCCAAAATGCAATAAATCCATGATACTTTTTTTTCTCAAAATTTAATTTTTCATATTGAAACTGATGAAAATACACAACATTGTAAGTTGATCAACATGTTTCAGCATCTGTACTATACTAATACTGCAATACTAATTATAGATCAATCAATACATACAGGCACTGGACTAAAAATACATCCATCAGTCATCGCTTCTAAAATGAATTCAGCGGGTCATCTTGTTAAAGCTATACATTTATTACAGCAATGAAAGAAAATATCATCATGAACAATATCACATTAGACCACAGAAATTCCAAAATGACATTTACCTTACATTCAACTTCCAAAAGTGCATTTATCTTTGCCATGTTAAATTAATTTAGTTAACTAGTCGTCCTGTGTGTTGTATTAACAAAAACATAAATGGCATTAATAAAAACATTCATAATCGAATGTGATTCATCTAATGAATGTGATATAGCGTAGCTTGTCTGTGATCTACGGCTCTGTGAAGTAAATGCATCTGAATAATTTCCATCTGAAAGCACGTGATGGAGATTTCCCGGTACTATTCACAGAACCAGCTTTACTGACAAGTTGCGCATGGAACTCACATGCGATTTATCGTGCAGCACTTGTTTGTTGATCACAAAGTACAAAGTAAATGAGGAAAACTAAGATGTAGAGTGTATTCAAAGCGCCGCCATTACCGTCTAGAGTGCGTGGAATGGTGGGCTGTGATTGGTTGTTACCGTTTACAGTGTGTGTAATGGTGCGCTGTGATTGGTTGTTACATTTACAGTGTGTGTAATGGTGCGCTGTGATTGGTTGTTACTGTTTACAGTATGTGGAATGGTGCGCTGTGATTAGTTAAGAGGATATATCACATTTTGCAAAAAAAGGGAGACTGCCGTTTGTTGTGGTTTGAAAAAAAAAAGAGAAAACATGACGTAATAACGAATATCGCATTTTGCATAAAATAAAAAATTGACTTGACCAACTCATGATTTTGGCAGAAACTAATATATATATATATATATATATATATATATATATATATACACATGTATATATATATATACACATGTGTATATATATATATATATATATATATATATATATATATATATATATATATATATATATATATATATATATTATTTTTTTTTTTATATATATATATATATATATATATATTTTTTAATGGCATTTATCACGTTTTAGAACCAAACTCTTCAAATTTTAATTAAAGTTATTCTCTATTAATCTTCCTAGAATGTAACCAGGTTAGCTCATCATTAGGTCATCCTTTTAAATGTAAATTCAAAACCACATGTCAAAAAAGATAAAAAAAAAAAAAATCTAAAATGAAAAAACCATCAATGTAAATGTCCATGGTCAATATAAATAAGTTCACTGTACTGTGTCAAATCTTCATCCCTAATTATTAAATAAGCTTCTAAAGTGATTTACTTTAAAGTAAGCAATCTTACTGTAACAGAACCACAATATAAAAACATTCCTATAAAATTAATTCATATTAATGTATGTACATCACCTCATTGTCATCCACCAGCACACTGTACACCGTGACAGAAGACGTCCGTGTACGAGACCCTGACGTGTGCCGCTGACGTCTCTTCTGGGCTTCTGACGTGCTCCGTGTCTCATAATGTCTGGCTGATGACAATATCAATTTACATTGGAAATAGGATGTTAGTTCAACAAATTAGAACACTAATTTAAATATTACCAGGAACTTAACCATATTATATTACCACCAACTACGCATCTTATTTAAATCATCATTTGAGCTCAGGACCCCTTCTGAAACATGCAGATTGATTAAAATGTCAGCTCTTACTGTCCGGAGATGCAGAGAATGTGGACAGGGCCGCATTCACGACGCTAGAGGGATGCAGAACAACTAAACTGTCATCTCGCTCTTCCCACTTGCTCTGCCAGTGTTTTGGTCTGGACCTCTTCCATTCATCCACAGATGCCGAGAGACATTCTAGAAGGTATGATAAGAAAGATCAAGAACAAATTCCGGAACTAAACCCATTAAATCAAGTCTAGGTACCTGCTCTCTTGGAGATAAAGTACCTGCTTTTTGCAAGGCCTGCTGAAGATCAGAGCGAGTCTCTTTGAGCTCCTTCAGGATTTCAAGACTCTCTCGGCTGATATTGCGGTAGCGCAGAGCGAAGTACAGCAGAACAAGGCAGCCAATTAGAACCATGAATTTTCTTAGAAGACCAACTAAAAAGGCTATTTTCTCCTATGCAAATGAGGAAAAATTTGCATTAAAACCGTGATTTTGCTTAAAACCCACAATTCAAACCTAGACAACAATGACCACATCAGTATTTTGGACTAGTCTTACCATCTGTTGGAAACCATGGTCCTCGCTTTCCAACACCGTCTTACAGATCATCCTTTCGAGGTATATATTCAAAGCCACAAGTCCAAAAAGGAAAAATCTAAAATGAAAAATCAATGTCAAAGTCTGAGTGATTTTATTAAAAGGGTCAATGTGATGTACAATATAATTGAATTAAAATAATTAAAGTAAAACATTAAAAGCTTCAAAAATTGAACGTGCACACGATGCCTACTATGGAAACACTCAAACTTCAAAACTTCTAAATAAATTGTTTTTTTTGTGTGCAAGTTTCTGACTTCAGACAGATGAATAAGTTTCAATAAATGGACACATGATGCCTAAACTTAAGAAATGAGAATTAAATTAAAATATTAAACTAAAAATAAAGCATTTGAAATGGCTTTTTACGAATTTGTGCACACGTCTGATTCAAGATGTATGCATACATTTGAACATATTCACAATAACGTCTGCTCTGAAGTGGGAATATTTGTCCAGCCAGTGCGGTTCCTGTCTGTGTGTAGCACCTACTGCTCTGCATATCGTAAGAAACGCTAGCAAAAGAGAAACGCCAGGTCGCATTTCACATACAAAGAGAGAAAGTTTCCATGTAAACATTACCAAAGACAAAAAACCTGCAGCAAAAATAAACTTTTTTTTAATTCTTTAGAAAAGGGCCAGTGTTAAGGGTCATGAAAAAAATATTTAGGTAAAAATAAATAAGTAAATAAAAAAAAAGACCCTTTTACTTATTTCTACAGCATCATCTATTCTAGAAGGACTAATCAGGTATATTCTCACCTTGCTCCAGCTGTGCGCCGGACAGAAGTCAGAAAGAAAGAGGCGCCAAAGCCCAGGGCGTTGTAGAAGAGGGAACTAAACGTGTGCGTTTCAGACATGATGAAGCTCTGGAGGAAAGCTACACGGTTAAAGATCTCCGCAAATGCCACCTGCTGCTCCTGTGCAGAATGCCTCATCTCCACAAACACATCTCTCAGGCCTGAAACATTTCAGCTCAGTGAGGATCACAGCACACAAGCAAAGAATGAGGAAAAAGACAAGACATTTTGAGGTCAAGCACATACTTCACTTTGATTGCCTCATCTCTACAACATGCAGAAAATAAGACGTTTCTGTCAGGCTGAAATTATCTACAAAACAGTCTGAATGGAGTCTGCATGTTAAGTGGTTAAGAGTGAATTAATTCTGGAATAAATTTAACTGCAGATACTTGCAAGAACTGACATAAAATGAGTATAAAAGAGAGAGCGATGACCTAAGTATCTAAATTATGAGAGAGGAGAGTTGTGACATCTCAACCTGACCTATGACCTTTACACCTTGGAGCTGTAAGTAATTACAAAGGATGTATAATACATCGGTGTGCATGCTCATTTCCCCAAATATTATATGCCTATAAAAAATTAAATGCATATAAGAAAACACTGTAAAATAGAATTAAAGCTCAATATGAATATCCATTTTTTTGTACTGTACATTATAATTCATTGCCTAATCTCATTTTATATAATTTAATTGTATCATTTTTTTTGTTACCATGACCTTTTCTTATTTTAAATAAATGTGTATTTTAACATTTTACTGCTAAAACTTTCACTATCAGTGATTCGAAACCAGATGTCATACTTCAATAAGCATATTTCCTTCTATTTTATGCATTGGCCATCACCTTGAGTGGAGTCTTGCAGGGTGCTCTTGAGTTCCTCTCCATTGCGAAGGATGCTTTCCTGGGATTTCAGCGCGGCACTCTGGGCCACGACCAGATCTTCTGCCATCCGCTGGGTGGAGGCCAGCTGCTCCGCGACCCCCGCTGAACTCTCAGTCAACCTGAAACACAGATGAACACTGGCTCACATTAATATTTTATGCACATAAACACCTTTCTTATTTAAAGTATACATCTAGTGAGCTTTGTACCGATGAATGGTGCTCTCAGCTTTTTGTTGCCAGCGCTCACTCTGTAAGTAATGACATATACTGTGTGCATGGGTAAAAAACTCAGTGTAAGTGTTGAAGGCCACAGGATCCATGTCTTGAGTGCAGGTTTTGACATCACTATCTTCAGGACAATCTGGGAAACTACGACCTGACCTGCAAAAAAATTATTAGACCGAGACAGAAGACTATTTAATGTTGATTAAAATCCAAACACTGTGGCTAAAGTAGTGCTTCTCATCAGGTCTGTTCAGATACAGCCAATAATGACAGCAGAGAAAAATGTATTTGAAATGCAATGATTAAAAAAAATAATGTTAATAAAATGCAAATCATGCATTTTTAATATACTGAATAAAATTAGGCCATATTAATTATTGATTTGTTAATATAGATACTTGCTATTGATTCAAATAAAATAAAAACATGATAGAAAGAAAGATAAATAGATTGGCTGGTCTACCAGTATGTGCTGCTTTTTCCAAAAACATCGTAAAACTAAGATGATAATAGTTCTACGATCAATTTAGGCTTACGATGTTTTCGGGAAACGCAGCCCTGGTCTGTCAGGGGTCAACATAAACCACTGAAGACCAGAGAACCTTGAGCTGGTTCTAGTAAAATGAGCTGTTGACCTTTGCAGGTGGCAGTGTGTGAAGGACAAAGCGATTTTGCTCTGCACATCATCACTGAACTCTTTGCAGCTCGATTGTATTTTCTCCAGCGCTCGTGACCAGCACTCGCCGTATCGCGGCTGCTGCGACAGTTCACGCACTCGCTGCAATTCCACGCGGCCCTTGTCCTCCAAACTTCTGTCGCTACTCACGGCGCACACAACAACAGCGATGGCCAAAAATGCCGTGGCCCACATTGTAGCCCGCGAGGAGTTGTTGGACAATCAACTGAAGTGGTTTAAAAACACACAAACCTTCTATCAATATTTTATGACTAATATGTAAACCAAAAGGCTTCACACCACGCACAGCTTTCAGCTCAAGTTGCGTAATTAATCGCCATTAAGGGCAGTGGTTCCGCCTACAGGTTGGAGAATAGGTGAATAGCTAATGTGGCCTGGTGGTTTTGCATTACTGCACGCGATGTTGTGTAGAGTCAGATCAGATGAATTTTAAATAATTAGTAAAAGCTTCATCGGGCTTTTACAAAAAAAAAAAAAATTACTATTTTTTTTACCGACACAAAATAACCAGCTAAGATTAACTGACGAATCATATCAGCAGCACATGTGAAAGTGTGAATGAGTACTAGTCAGAAACTGCTCAAGAAGCAGTTTTTTTTTTTTGTTATTTGAAAACAGTTCATATTTTTGATACTTTTCTTTTAATGTATCACATTATAATTAATGCATCATTCTTAAATAAATATCGGCCTATCATTTAAATCTCTCTCTCTCTCTCTCTCTATATATATATATACAGGTGCTGGTCATATAATTAGAATATCATCTAGTTTATTTATTTCACTAATTCCATTCAAAAGGTGAAACTTGTATATTATATTCATTCATTACCCACAGACTGATATATTTCAAATGTTTATTTCTTTTAATTTTGATGATTATTACTGACAACTAAGGAAGGATTCAGTATCTCAGAAAATGAGAACATTACTTAAGACCAATACAAAGAAAGGATTTTTAGAAATCTTTTTAGAAAAATGAAAAGTATGAGCATGTACAGCACTTGCTGGCCGAACAGGGATTCCATGGTCCTTAAACCAGGTACTGGAAGCTTTAGCACTGTGTACAGGTGCCAAGTCCTGTTTCTAAAATAAAATCTGCATCTCTAGTTGGTCGGCTGCAGGAAGCGGGTATATGACTGCATTGACCCTGGACCTCAGAAAACACAGTGGACCAACACCAGCAGATGACATGGCACTGCAAACCATCACTGACTGTGGAAAATTTTCACTGGACCTCAAGCAACGTAGATTGTGTGCCTCTCCTCTCTTCCTCCAGACTCTGGGACCCTGATATTCAAAGGAAATGCTAAATTTACTTTCATCAGAGAACATAACTTTGGACCACTCAGCAGCAGACCAGTGCTTTTTGAAGTGAGACGCTTCTGACGCTGTCTGTTGTTCAAGAGTGGCTTGATACAAGGAATGCAGAAACCCATGTCTTGCATACGTCTGTGCATAGTGGTTCTTGAAGCACTGACTCCAGCTGCAGTCCACTCGTTGTGAATCTTCCCCACATTTTTGAATGGGTTTTGTTTCACAATCCTCTCCAGGTTGCGGTTATCTCTATAGCTTGTACAATTTTTTTTCTAACACATCTTTTCCTTTCCTTCGCCTCTCTATTAATGTGCTTGGACACAGAGCTCTGTGAACAGCCAGCCTCTTTTGCAATGACCTTTTGTGTCTTGCCCTCCTTGTGCAAGGTGTCAATGGTCATCTTTTGGACAACTGTCAATTCAGCAGTCTTCCCCATGACTGTGTTGCCTACAGAACTAGACTGAGAGAACATTTAAAGGCTTTGCAGGTGTTTTGAGTTAATTAGCTGATTAGAGTGTGGCAACAGATGTCTTCAATATTGAATCTTTTCACAATATTCTACTTTTCTGAGATACTGAATCTGTCATTTTCCTTGGTTGTCAGTTATAAACATCAAAATTAAAAGAAATAAACATTTAAAATATATCAGCCTGTGTGTAATAAATTAATATACTATACAAGTTTCACTTTTTGAATGGAATTAGTGAACTTGACCAGCACCTGTATGTAAACTCACTGGCCACTTTATTAGGTACACCTTGCTAGTACCGGTGTGGACTCCCTTTTGCCTTCAGAACTGCCTTAATTATTTGTGGCATAGATTCAGCAAGGTGTTGAAAACATTCCTCAGAGAGTTTAGTCTATATTGACATGAGAGCATCACGCAGTTGCTGCAGATTTGTTGGCTGCACATCCATGATGCAAATCTCCCATTCCACCACATCCCAAAGCTGCTCCACTGGATTGAGATCTGGTGACTGTGGAGGCCATTTGAGTTAAGTGAACTCATTGTCATGTTCAAGAAACCAGTCTGAGATGATTTGAGCTTTGTGACGTTGCATTATCCTGCTAGAAGTAGTCATCAGAAGACGGGTACACTGTAATCATAAAGGGATGGACATAGTCAGCAAAAATACTCAGTAGGATGTGGTGTTTAAACAATGCTCTATTAGTACTAAGGGGCCCAAAAGTGTGGCATGAAAATATCCCCCACACCATTACACCACCACCACCAGCCTGAACCGCTGAGACAAGCCAGGATGGATCAATGCTTTAGTGTTCTTTATGCCAAATTCTGACCTTACCTTTTAAATGTAGCAGCAGAAATCGAGACTCATCAGACCAGGTAATGTTTTTCTATACTTCTATTGTCCAATTTTGGTGTGCCTGTGCAAACTGTAGCCTTAGTTTCCCGTTCTTAGTTTTCCCGTGTGGTCTTCTGCTGCTGTAGCCCATCTGCTTAAGGGTTTGACGTGTTGTGCGGTCAGAGACTGTATTTTGTGTGCCTTGGTTGTAACAATTGGTTATTTGAGATAACCAGTCTGCCCATTCTCCTCTGACATCAACAAGGCATTTTCGTCCACACAACTTCTGCTCACTGGATATTTTCTCTTTTTCAGACCATTCTCTGTAAACCCTAGAGATGGTTGTGCGTGAAAATCCCAGTATATTAGTTGTTTTTGAAACACTGGCACCAACAACTTCCATGTTCAAAGTAACTTAAATCCCCTTTCATCCCCATTCTGATGCTTGGTTTGAACTTCAGCATGTCGTCTCACCTGTTCAATTGCTTGGCAACACAAATGGAATATTGTAACATACGTCACAATAAAAAAGGAATATTGTGATGTAGTTTACAATTTCACCATCTTTACTCCAGAAAATGTTTGCTCAAATGTGTTGACTGTTGGTTGTTTGGTACTGAGAAGGAAATGTCATCTAGCACTGCATGCACAGTTATCAACCAAATGGCCAAATATATGTTGTTTAATGGGCAGTGTCAATATATATCACTCTGTCACTACTATTTTGTCTCCGAACTCAAATGATTCGCGATCCCGCTCCTCCTAACGGACTTAAATGATTCACGCTCTTAACTCCCGAAATGACTCAAATGATTCGCGAACCCACTTTGAACTGCCGAACTGACTCAAATGATTCGCTAACCCGCTTTGAACTCCCGAACTGACTCAAATGATTCGCGATCCCGCTCCGAACTGATTCAAATGATTCGCGAACCCCAAACTGACTCAAACGATTCGCGAACCCGCTCCGAACTCCCGAACTAACTCAAATGATTCGCGATCCTGCTCCGAACTCCCAAACTGACTCAAATGATTCGCGTTCCCGCTCCGAACTTCCTAACTGATTCAAATGATTTGCGAACCCCAAACTGACTCAAATGATTCGCGAACCCGCTCCGAACTCCCGAACTAACTCAAATGATTCGCGATCCTGCTCCGAACTCCCAAACTGACTCAAATGATTCACGCTCCGAACTCCCAAACTGACTCAAATGATTCGCGAACCCGCTTTGAACTCCCGAACTGACTCAAATGATAGCAAACTGACATAAAATCAATCGGGTTAATGTTGATCCAACGTCAGGCATGCCCTTCAAAAATAACATAAAATCGATCTAATTGGTTTGCTTACCTCACGTTGAAACTACGTTGATCTCATGTGGGTAAAACTGCTTTACTATTGACGTTTTCTGTCACAATTTCTTTATTATTTATAAAATACATTTTATACACAGTTACAAATACATGTGTAGAGCAGAAACCTTCTAAGTCTAGCAAAGAAAATGCTTTTAGACACAAATACACACACAAATAAGTATAAAGTATATTATAGGCTAATATAAATTGTGTCAAGTAACACAAATTAAAAGCTATATTCACTGAATAAAAAAAAATGACCAAATGTGATACTTATTTTAAGTTGGTCACAAAAGAAGATGCAAGGCAGAACCTTAAAAAACTGACAACCGCAGTCACAGTTCACTATCATTGCTTTTCTAATAATATATATATATATATATATATATATATATATATATATATATATGACTGCACTCTTTGCTTTTGTGTTCCACAAAATAAAAGACATATGTGAGATGATGATTTATAAAGAAGACACAGGTACATATATAGATCAATCAGTTTTCATTTGCAATCAAAACTTGAGTTGTTTGTAATATCAGGGATGTGACCTAATCAGGTCAGGTTTGATCATGTAGGCCACAATACGTTGTTTATGCCTTAAAAATATTATCTTTTGTATATTTTCATATAAAATGGCAACATTTGATGTAAAACATGCATTTCTTTTCTTTTTATTACGTATATAAAAGGTAAACAAAAAATGCCTTGTGTTATTTAGCATGTGCTATTTAACTAATTCTACTAATTAACTAATTCCTTTTTTAAAAATTCTTTGGATCTCTTTGGATGATTTTTGGATTCAAAATGTCAATTTTTATTTAAAGGTGACAAGTTTGCATCCCCTGAATATTCAGTTGTTAATGTCCCTTTGTTAAATTTGCATACAGTACATCTACTGTACAATCGAGACACTTTGTACATTATTATTAAAAAAAAAGAGCACTTGTGACATTGGAATTTGTATTTGTAGAGAATATTTCAAAAATCATCAAGAAAATGTTTTTGGAGTTGCAAGCTTGTATTTTGTTTCTTTCTTTCTCTCTCACATACACAACAAAACCTTCTCAAAATTTTCACTACAGGTGCATAAATCCTATTCTACAAATTAAAAGATTCACAGGCTCAGTTATACCAGATTTATGCAGGGCTGCATTTCATTTTGCTCGTATTATTGAATATTTTTTCCTGAAATGTTTGTTAGAACTGGACACATTTACAGACTTTATGAGAATAGTAGTATTTGTAGATAAGATCATGGTAGAATGACCTGCCTTTCAATCCTAACGATCCGGGAACAATTGCCAGGACACATTACCTGTGTATTATCTAGAATCTCAGTGTGAAAGGGGCTAAACTGAGCACTTGTATACTGTTGTTCTCTTATATGTACATTAGGATTTGTGCACCTCAGAATATGAAATGGTGTAACTGTTGTGTTGTGTTTGCTGTAGAGAATTAGTAAAAAAACAAACATATTGTTAGTACTAAAAAAATGTATGTGTGACTATTCATTACAATATTTGCACTGTCACAGGTTCTCATGTTTGCTATAATACCTTCAGAGAACATAATTTTAGTAGTCAGCAATCCATGCAAAGAAGTCAGTGTGGTGTACTGTAGGTACAGCTGTCCAGGACAACATCTGATGTGCTGATCTCCTCAACGGTCATCCCAGGAAACCTTCAATAAAAATAAAATCCATCATACATTACCAATATAACAGGGCTGTACAATCCTGTTCCTGGAGATCTAGCTACCTGCAGAATTCAGATCTGACACTGATCCAACACACACGTCTGTAACTGTTAACTGCTTTCACTGACGGCTGTGAAGTAGATTTGCTGACAGGTTCCTCCCTGAAAGTACATTGATAACACTGTGAAACTGTATTTTCGTAGAGGATCGTTTAATAAAGTCGCAATATTACTGTAACGGCATACAAACTTAACAAACTCAGAAAGGGGAAAGCGGGAACCGGCGGACAATCAAACAAAGCTTTAATAATAAAATAAAGACAAAACACCATGCCAGCCCCTCGCAGACGACTGTCGCACACAAACACAAAATGAAGTCCAGGCCTGGTCCTCTCTCATCGTCGCTTCTCTTGTGTCTCCCTCCGATCTCCTCCGTGAGACTCGAGATGTTTTCAACATTGTTAATAATCAGAAATGTTTCTGAGCAGTAAATAATCATATTAGAATGATTTCTGAAGACCATGTGACACTGAAGACTGGAGTAATGATGCTGAAAATACAGCTGCACATAACAGAAATAAATTACATTTCACCGAAAACTGCTACTTTATGTGATATTAATTCAGAAATTGGTAAGGATAGCATAAATGTATGTTTGGGGTAAACCTGCTAGTCATATGGTTCAGTGTGCCTTGGAGATGTTGTTGGAAAGGAGGCTGGCTCAGACTCTGGGATGCAGAAGGCTATCAAACACTAGAAGAATCTAGAAATATAAACAAGCAATCTGTCACAGAGCCAAAATTCAGTATACAATGACAGTTTTATCACAAGAAACCAAGCTACTAGAAATGTAGAAAAGATAAATAATATGTATTTAATAAATATCCTCAACAGTTTTTTTATCAATATTTTTTGACCATTAGACGAGATCAAAATGCGTTTGAACTGTGACGCTGATGTAATGGCGTCACTGATTAACGGTAACGTTAGTGTGTATTTAGGCTGAATAAAAAAGACAAGCAAATCTTTTACAGCACTGTCAATGCCTCTCATCTACACATAAATGTATTAAAATCCCAAACTCTTTATAAAAGATCAGTCTATGGAGTTAGCATACGTTACCTCCTCTGATAACAGTTAAGATTTCGGACTTGTTCGAAAACACTAAGCCATTTCTATGAAGTAAATTCAACAGATGCGGGTCAAATACAAGCAAGAGAGATGTCAGGAACAATGGCATATGATATTTGTGAAATTTTTAATTACTAAACTTACCGAAAGCAGTGAAAACAGAAGCGAGATCGCCCCGTTTCCATGGCAACTCCCTCCGCTCCAGTGTTTGAATCTGAACGCTACAATGTTCAGCGCGCGCTCATTAAAACACGCAGAATTTACAGAAACACTCAACCCTCGATTCGCCCAGTACTAAATCTGCCTGTGTGTGTATACTATGAGAACTAAAAGTTGACTTGACCCTCTAACGCTTGCACTCTCTATTTGTTTACTCACCGCTTGTTTCCTTAAAAAAAGAAAAAGGGAAAAAAAATCCACTTCAGACTTTAAGTAACGTAACTTAGCCTATAATATTCAGTGGCAGACGGACAACCCACAAGGCTATATAAAATAATGACGAAAAAATATATTTAATTACTCTTTCTTTCTGTGAGAATGCACTCACAGATCTCCGATTCCTCTGATCAAGTTTCAACAAAGATCCGACGTTATGATTTCGATCAGATGCGTCCGGCTGTGTCGGTTGATGAGTCAATGTGATTTCGAAGTTGAATCGATGCTTTAGTTCTAATGTTCAGACCACAGAGTGAAAGTTGATTCAACATCGAAATTTGATCGACGACTGATCAGGGGCGGTGTTAGGGGTGGGCTAAGGGGGCTGGAGCCCCGAATGTTTTTATTACCACCATGCCATCAATGAGTTTTCATGCCCAATAAAGTAATTTCTATTAGAATTTAAATAAAAAAATAAATATCTCTCGACTCAAGTCCACAGTGTCTGTAAATTTACCCAAGTAAGTACGCGTTGTCATTCACATCCGACGAAAACCGCCCACTGAGTCTAGTGCTTTTAACTGACATGTAAACTGGCCAACCATCGATGAGCGTCTGTACGATCCAGCCAAAGAAGTGAGATCTTTTGGAGGCAGGCGGTTTGTTGGCGTGTAGTATTTTACTAGATCAATTTATTCGAAAATTAAAATGGATATTTCAAAATTAATCTTCTTCTTCTTAAAAAAAGGAAGTAAAACCCCCCAGCCAAAACACTTGAATGCCAAGATACAACAGCTTACTTCAGGTATCTGTAACTTTTATATTTATTTTTCGGTTTTAAATTGTGTCTGATTTAACGTCACATTTTGAACATCTAACAGTTAACGGTTGCGCAGCACAGTCTGTAGGACACACACACACACACACACACACACACTTTTTTTCTGAATGAATGATCCGTTTCTAACGAATCCATTGATTAAATGACTGACCGACTCACTCATTAAGGCAGTGGCATGCCGCCACCTAGTGGCAAAGTACCATTCTAATTGTTTTTTCATAATTTCATATTTCTGTAGCCTATTCCAAATTGTATATTTGATACATTAACCTTCTTATGATTATTTATGCAATTTGTAACTGCTGTGTAAGTCCTCCTTCAAAAATATAAGTGTATAGAGCCCTGCGTTTATAATTATACTTGGTATATCTTTATAGAGTAAGTGTATGTCAGTGCACTGCTTCATGTTTGCTTCTTATCCCTGTTCTACCAGGACGAGTGTAGCCAGTCAGGCTTGATTGGAAAATAAAATAAAACAGAGATAGAGACAAAAAAAAAAAAAAAAAAAGTGAGATAGAGACACAACATCAGCATATGTGTCAGGATACAAGGGATAAACTTTAAATAAAATGTTTTAAATTTGTTTTTATTGTTTTTGTATATTTTAAACTAGGTAAATCTTTCTGATTTATTAAAATAAAAAGTCACATACATGGATCTCCACTCACCCTAGAACCAACCCTGCTTATGACAACAAACTGTTAGAAGAAAGGGATCATTGGGGTTCTATATAGAACCATAGGGTTCTTTACTCAACTCCAAATAACCTTTCATGCTAAAAAGGTTCTATAATGACAAGAAAGAACCCTTTTGGCACAAAGGGTTCATATCTTGAATTTTGTGATCATTCACATGCATTCATAAATTCATTTGAATACACCGAATAATGCAGTGAAAGAACGCACTCAAAATGCACACGCGCACTAGTATGACTTCATCATGTAACTTTATATTAGCCTAGATGCATGCACTTTTTAGGCACGATTTGTTTAGTTTTTGAATATACTTGATACTGTTAAAAGGCACATCATTAAAACAAAAAATACGAGTTCACATTTCACACCTAAACAAGCGTGGAAAATGTAATTATAACTAGCTACTAAATTAGTTACAAATGCCTATCCATATACAGCTATGATTTACGAACCCAAACTGACTCAAATGATTCGCGATCCCGCTATGAACTCCCGAACTGATTCAAATGATTCGCGATCCTCAAACTGACTCAAATGATTCGCGAACCCGCTACGATCTCCCGAACTGACTCAAATGATTCGTGATCCTCAAAATGACTCAAATGATTCGCGATCCCGCTACGAACTCCGACTCAAATGATTCGCGATCCCGCTCCAACTCACAAACTGGAGTCAGATGACTCAAATGATTCGCGATCCCGCTACGCACTCCCGAACTGTTTCAAATAATTTGCGATCCCCAAACTGACTCAAATGATTCGCGATCCCGCTACGAACTCCCGAACTTATTCAAATGATTCGCGATCCCCAAATTGACTCAAATGATTCGCGATCCCGCTACGAACTCCCGAACTTTTTCAAATGAATCGCGATCCCGCTAAGAACTCCCGAACTGACTCAAATGATTCGCGAACCCGCTACGAACTCCCGAACTGACTCAAATGATTTGCGATCCCAATACACATAATGCTATAAAAGTGTGCACATCGAGAGAAATAAACAGCAGATGTTCATGTTAACAACTTCTTTAACTTGAGCAAACGCTGCTAATACACATGTTAATAAAGTAAATAAAACAAAAAATGAATGTTTTAATGCTACTGAATAAAAATAAACGATCCAGTCGAAAGTCTCTGCTCATCATGACAGGACCTGGATCAGTGAGCTGCGTCTCGGGCCGATGACGTCACTTCCATGGAGGCATGTTGTACACGCCCCCGTCCATTGACTCCGCCCCCAAGTCAAAAAAGGTGCCACAAAGAGTGACGTGCAGAAAAGTGAAGCGCAAAGGAAAAATGGTATTGCAAGCTCAAACTGACACGCAAAATAAAAGCAGCGTTGCAAATAAATTAATAGATATGACCATGGAAAATATGTATTGCAAAATCATTGCTTTCGCGCTGTTTCATTTGTTTTGCAATTCTTAATTTTTGTTTGCAAAAAGCAAATGTATTTTCCTCAATACTTTAAATAAAACGTTTTACATTTGTTTTTGTTTTTATTGTTTTTGTATATTTTAAATAAGGTAAATCTTTCTGATTTATTAAAATAAAAAGTCACATACATGGATTTTTCTGGGCTAAGCCCCGGATCTTCACTCACCCTAGAACCACCCCTGCGACCGATACTGACATTTACAACCAAAAATCGACGTTGAATCAACGTCTGCTTGCGATCTGGATCGCGAACCACAAACTGATTCATATGATCCGCGAACTCGCTCCGAACTCCCAAACTGTCTCAAATGATTCGCGGACCCGCTCCGAACTTTCGAACTGATTCAAATGATCCGCGAACCCGCTTCGAACTCTCGAACTGATTCAAATGATCCGCGAAACCCGCTACGAACTCCCGAACTGATTCAAATGATTCGCGAACCCCAAACTGATTCAAATGATTCGCGAACCCGCTCCGAACTCTCGAACTGATTCAAATGATCCGCGAAGTCGCGAACCCGCTACGAACTCCCGAACTGATTCAAATGATTCGCGAACCCCAAACTGATTCAAATGATTCGCGAACCCACTCCGAACTCTCGAACTGATTCAAATGATCCGCGAACCCGCTCCGAACTCCCGAACTGATTCAAATGATTAGCGAACCCGAACTCCGACCACAGCTGCTGTGCTTCAAAAGCTCTTGCAGCAGCTCAACACTGGTTTTCTCTGAGGTGGTCGGATCTTATTTTTCTGGGTCTGAATTTGGGCTCCTGGGGTCTCAAAAAAGAAACATTCACTCCAAGGTGAATGCTATGACAACATGGATTTAGTGCTTCTCAAGAAATTGTAGCTGTCAGATTTATTCTGTTTTTGCTATTTCAGATGCGAGTGTTGTTGAATACCAAAGCAAGTGTTTTTTTTTTTTGATTGCAGGAGGACGGGAGACTAACATAAGCTCAGCTGAATGTAAGGAAACATTTTCAGGAACTCCAAACCACATACATACACATCTCACCACGTAAAATCTAATATGAACAATGGGACAATTATTTAAAATTCATTTTTCATGATAAAATTTGCATCAAATTCCCTTTAAGTGTTTTCCAAATTGATTTGCATTTGATGTTGATTCAGTTTTAAAGGTAATGGTCACATACATGTGCATATCTTTAAGTGTCTTGCTTTCTGCTAAGTCTGTGAATATACCACTTTTTCAGCTGTAGGCCTGTAAGTAAAGATGTCCCCTAATAGTACTCGCAGTTCCTCTTTTTCTTTCTTTTCATACCTCATTATCACATTCATGTGTCAAAAGAGGAAGTTGGAAAAAAAATTTAATTACAAACGTCAACCTTGCAAACATCACCACACAAAACTTGTTGATTGCTCACAGTTGGACCAAAGAAAATGTCAATGTCAATGGCAAGCAAAATTTGTAATTGAAGAAAGTTCAAATTGCCCAACATATGAATTTCACTGGCATAAAAAGAGCCTTATGCTTGCTTGCTTAGCATTGTGATTTAGATTAAAAAAAAAAGAAAAGAAAATCAGCATAAAAAATTTATTTAAAATATTCAGTATATTCAAACAATGTATAATTGCTGTATTTGTGTACTTTTTGCTTTTAAGTATTTGTACTTTTAAAACTTAAAAAATGAAAAAAAAAAAAAATGTGTGTGTGTTTTTTTTTACTTACATGTGACCCCCGGACCACAAACCCAGTCATAAGGGTCAGTTTTTGGAAACTGAAATGTATACATCATACAATAATGTATGGTTTGTCAGGATATGACAATATTAACTAGGCCTATTTGAAAAAATCTAAATATTAAGAAAATCGCCTTTAAAGCTGTCCAAATGAAGTTCTTAGCAATGCATTTCACTAATCAAAAATAAAGTTTTAATATATTTACAGTAGGAAATTTACAAAATATCTTATTGTAACATGATCTTTACTTAATATCCTAATGATTTTTGGCAAACAAGTAAAATCCAGGGTCACATAGGCAATGTGAATTAAATAAAACTGCAAACAGTCAATTTGAAAAGTCTTTTGTTCATTTACATGTTTGTTAAAAAAATATATATATTTTTATGGCACTCCTAGTCTCTAATATTTAATGTGTATATCTGTTTGAAAGGGGTTTTATCACAAGGCATTTTTTTAAGTAATTTTAAAACTTGCCATGGATTTATCCCAAAGAAACAGGACATTTTTG
This sequence comes from Carassius gibelio, assembly GCF_023724105.1. Taxonomy (NCBI): domain Eukaryota; kingdom Metazoa; phylum Chordata; class Actinopteri; order Cypriniformes; family Cyprinidae; genus Carassius; species Carassius gibelio. The sequence continues at coordinate 5,281,873 of NC_068403.1, read as the reverse complement.
CAGATCGAAATAAAACAGTCAGGCACTATTATGCTGGTGTGCAATGCAGCTTTCCTCGCCCTGGACGTTGTTTCCCTCTCTGGTTATCCACTTCTCAGCTCTCGCGAGAACGGACGCGTTATCCCCTTTCCATTCCACCCCACCTCTCGCGAGATCTCGCGTCCGAAGGATGGTGTTGTGTAGAGGGAGTGGGAGAGGAGGGTGAGGGGTACTCACAAAGATGTTGCGTGATTTTTTGGAAATTTATTTATTTAAATAAAAATGGCCGCCGCAGAGAGCGGAGAGGAGAGACTGTAAGTGTGCATCGCATCCATTCCCGTTGTCACGGATTCCAATGTCAGGCGTCGCGAGCGGCGATGGCGTCGGTTTTGATCGTCGCTGTGATATTTTATCAGGCGGGCGCAGGCTGAGGGGGGAATGTTAGCTGCGCTAGCTTGCGAAAGGCGTTGAGAATACGTCACTCACATTTCTCCCGCTCTTTTTTCCACGATCAGCGGACACTTTGTGCGGCACGCTTTAATCCGGTGTCGTTTTCTGACTTGACTTCAAAAACTCTCCTGAAATCTGGAGCAAAGGGCTGCCTGGGGTTTTGGACGCACACATGTTTTGTTTTGCTGATAATCGCGCGAACATTAACGGCGCTCCTGTGTTGTTTAATTCCGAAGCGCGCGCTAGCTGTCAAAAACAGCATACTGAAGTAAGTTAGCTCGCCTGTGGCGCTGCAGGAAAAGGAAGGGGACCAAAATGAAATTTGCTCCAGATAGATCTGCCTGTCCTGTTGTGGAAAGGCTTGCCTGAGTGCTTAGAAATGAGGTTAATGTGCGTTTTAGTCCAGTGCAATGCTGTGTAGGTAGCTAGCTGTGCATCATCAGGTACCAAGTTTGCATATGCAAGCAAGTTGGCCAGTGTGCTATTTCTCTGCCTGATGTCACTGTTCGTGCGTCTTTGTTGTTATCGCTGCTCGTTTTGCCCCTACAGCATGCAAACCATGTAACTCCGGGTGCAAAACACAGCGTTGTGCTTCTTGCATCACTGGAATATAGATATTCAGTTTGCTTTAGCAACGCACAAGGCACTCCCATGTGAGAGCAGGCTGGTGATATTGTTGAGGTGACTTCCGGTAGCCAGCTAACAGATCTAGCAGCATCATATTTGTCTGTATGTGTGTGTGGTCGACCGCAGGGGGATTTGCACGAACTGAGTGACATGCAAGACACAATGCTTCATGTTTTCTGCGCACACTTGTGACAAGACAGGTCTCAGAGGCTCAACTTGCATCCTGTGCAACTTGTTCCTGTGTTGCATGCTCCATGAATTCATTGCAAGGGCAGGTACTGGCTAGATGAAACATTTTGTTTGCCAGCTGTGGAATATTTTATTGTTTTAACTCAAACAGGTTATTATTTTTAGCATTTATTATGAATTTCATTTGGTCACTGAAATGCTGTTTTGAAATGCACTGGATGTTTCTTTTTTACTCAGAAACTGCTAGTAGATTTTACCAAACGTTACAGAAAATGGCAAGTAAAACATTGCATTAAACATGAAATTTAAAACAAAACAAAAAACTGAAATTATTTTTTTTTTATTGTAAAACTTTCTCTAATAATCTTTATTTTCAAACTTTACAGTGGGGCAAATTTTCAACATAAGTCCAAATAAACTCTGTCATCATCTCCGTCTCTGATTTTCCGATGTTTTTCAGCCTTTCATTATGGTTTACGATGGTCCTTGATTGTCCAATATGGTATAATTGTTCATATCTGGTAATGTTTTAAAATAAATGTTGTCTAATGCACATATTCATTGATTTCCAGCTGAGGTTTATGGCCTTCGCTGCATCCTACTTAGTACTAAATTGAACAGTCAACATTCACGATTAAAACTTAATTATGACCAATACCAATTAGCTTTCATCATGGTTCTTTAATTGTATCGCCCCCAACAAAGTCGTGACTTACAGAAAACCTATGACGTGCTGGTGTTCATTTGTGTTCATCTCATAAATGGGTAGTTCATGCTTAAGGTCAGATCTATAAATTATTCCACGGCTTACAAACAGAATATCTCATCTACGCCAAATGATCCAGTATCTGCCCTAGCAATAATTTAATGGAGCATGCCACACATGATACAGTTGTAAATTTATACATTTGAATGCATAAGATTAATGTATGTAAATAAGGGAAATTGTATATAATAGGTCATGGAGACTGGACTTTTAATAACGTAATTGTCTTCAATTAATTTTCGGTGGTCCTACAGTGTGGCTCTTTTTACAAAATTGATGAAATGCAAATATTCCATGTAGTTTCTCATTTAATGTGCGGTCATAAATGTTGCATGCATAACATATATGCAAAATAAATTTTAAAAAGACACGTTGCAGGATGTGAACTTCCCAAAAAATGTTTTATGTCAGAACTGGTATATGTGTTCTGCTAAAGTGATGAACTGATGCAGCTTTTGCCTAAAATTAAACTTGTTAACAAAGTAATTGTTGAAATGCATATTCACGACACTTGCTCTTTAAAAGACATGAATCAAGAATTCAAGTGAATATCACTGAAAAGATAGCGCAGTCTGCAGATGTTTGTGTGGGTTTATTAGTTAAAAGCACTAGAAGTTGAGCCTTTTAAACTTATTTTAAGAGTGTTTTATTTAAAAGTCAAGTGGAAACCACTTTGGTTTTACTGTCATTGTGATCCTGACTGCGTGAAGGATTCTTTATCTCATGCTGTCAGTCCTCTTTTCATTTAAATCTTATTAAGAGTCGGCCGAACCTCAGGATAACTACTCATACCATGAAACGTTTCAATGCAGTTATTCTAAAAAAATGTGAACACTAAAACTGGTTGATTTTAAGCAAAACCGCCTTCAATTGTAAATGATGTTCATTGCAGAATATTTATATGGATTTAAGTAGTCTGAGACTTGATGATGTTATTTGCGATGCTTTTTGAGAGTGAGCGGTTTATTTCTCAACTATTTTGTTGCGATTTCAATTTCTATTTAAATGTTTTGGTGTGCTTCTCATTCTAGGATAATGGAAAGCATAGTTTTTCACTGGAAAGAAACCATTTTAAATTAAATAATTTGTATTAAGCAACTTTTAGTTTTCGCTGACTTCTACAGAAGCATATACAAATTAATCGCTTAACAGTCTTTGAGGTCTTGAAAGGTTTTTATGGTATTGTTTAAAATAAATCAAGTCCTCTTTGGTGATAATGGGATTTCTGCTTCTGGAACCAAACTGTTGCTATCTATGAAAGTTTTAAAACCTGTGAAATTGCATTGTGGGAAATGCTACTCCACATTGTAACTCACGGTTTATAGTGCAGATTAAATATTCTAGCATACTTCACATGCATACTAAGTGCAGCATGCATGTGTAGTCATAAATTGGTACCTTTATTTGCAATAAAGCAGGATAATATGCTCAAATTGAATACTGTCCAGTGAATGTTTGTTTTTAACCTGTGTGGTTACTCTTGTTGAAGTACTGAAACATGTCGCCAAACTATGTTTGCAAACTGTTAATCATTGTTAAAGTGAGTGTAACATAAAAGAACAAAGTAACTATTTGTTTCAGCTTTGTGTACCTTGTTAACTTTGTTGATGTGTTCATCGCTTGGGTTTGCCTTCTGAATTTCAACACTGTACTCTCATCAAAAGTGACAGCATTTGAGCTTAAAACATGTGGGATCTGTTACCGTCTCCACCCTGGTAGAGTAACTGTAAATGCTAAGAAAATCAAAAAAATGTGTCATTTAATTCAGTCTGGCTGTTTGTTGTTTTGTAAACTGAAAGTAGGCAAGTAGTTTTGTAAAAGACAACTGGAGAAAAAGTTCAAAATAAGTAGACAGCAAATCTCGCAGTTTTTCTTTGCTGTAGATACGGACTATATTTGTTTCATTGGGATCTGATGTTTTTATGGACAAAATATTGTGACCACCATGTGTTTACGATGACAAACACATGTTTTTAGAGTAATCTGCCATTTAAGTTTATGGCAGATTAAGTTGATCATTGTGTAAAAATGACAGAGTTTGCTGTCGCCCGTGAGGGACAAGCCACAGCCACAGACAAGCGGGGAATTCCTCTGTCCTCTGAAGACATAATGATTCAACCTCTACGTCAAGGTTCTGCTTGACACGGCTTCTTGACTACACCAAGGTGGTTTCCATGTGTCTGTAAGCAGAGTAGAAATCAAATCGAACTTGTTTCTCCTGAGGTTACGAAACAGACACATCCTAAAATCAGTTTTCACATGACACCTAAAGATGTTAAGATGCGAATTGCGTCAGTTTATTCGGTTAACAGTTTTATGCTAACATTTCAAATTCAGGCCACATCTTGCCTGCTCGTTGGGGTTATTTAATAGAGCTTGTGTGATCTGAAAGTGAGCATGCTTTGATGCCAAAATATTGCATTCATGATGGCAAATGTGCAAGCGCAGCACTTCTGTTCATTAAAAAAGACTTCATAGACATTTAGACAAGCGGTTGATTTGAATACGGACCAGTAAGACTCATCCTGTCTCAGTGTGCCACTTATTTCTTGTGTTGTCAGCAGAGGTGAGGAGAAGAATGAAGACCAGGAGGGCTCAAAAGACAAGACGCAGAAGCAGAAGAAAAACAAAAGGGAACGGCAAGATGTGGAAAAACTTGAGGCCACAGTGTCTGTTCCTCCACCCCCGCCCCTCCTTACGCAGGGGGATGTTGGACAACAGACGGAGGCAGGGAAGTCTGAACCCATTGACCCTGAAGTTGGAGCTGCTCTCAGCGCTCCAGAATCTTCCGCAGCAGCCAAGCAGCGGCGTTCCATCATTCGGGACAGAGGCCCACTGTATGACGACCCTTCACTGCCTCAAGGGTGGACGCGCAAGCTGAAACAGCGCAAGTCGGGGAGATCTGCTGGAAAATTTGATGTCTACCTGATCAAGTTAGTACAAGTTGCAGGAAGTGAGTGTTTTTTTGAGAGCGACTGAGATGATAGTCGTTTCGCAATGCTACGTCTAAATGACACACATGTTACAAATCAGTCATTATGAAAGTTAAATTATTGTGTTTGGAGAGTCTTTGAATTTTAATTAAAAGGGACGGCATCCTGCTGCGCAACAAAACTTAACCTGTTAACACTGGCCCTCATTTAATATGCTATAGTCATCATTGACATATATCATGGATTATTTATGTGAAACTTATATGTTATATACTTCTGTCTGTTACGTCAAAGCAAGCTTGTGGTGTTTTTGGTTGCTTGCCTACCAATTTAAATAATCTTTTATTCCTCACCATACTTATATTTAGTTTTTTAACATGTGAAATTGTTTCAGCCCATACAAAGTCAGTTTTATAGTGATGATTTGAGTAAGAAGCTTTCCCATTTTATTATCACTAAAGTCTTGAAGGTCTGTTAACACCGATAATGTTTTAATAATCATTCTTAATTTAAAAGAATGGCAGAGTCCACACCAGAGCTACAACTTGAACTTAATGATAACAGCACAGGGGATCAGTATAGTGGGAAAAATTTCCAAAATTATTTTTCTTCCTAGCTAATGAATGATAAAAACAAAGACAGCCAATCAGAATCCATTCTGCTTTGTAGAGCGCGAGCATTTAAAGTAGCAGATGAGCAGAACATTGTTGTGTGCTGGTGTGGATGCTAATATAGTTATCATTGTTTATATGAACAGCCTTTTAATCACAGATTCATGGCTGATTTGTCTAAGGTGGCATGTCACTTCCTGTGTAAGACGAGCTTGTGTAACAGGTCCCAGCAGCATTTGAAGCATGATATGACAAGTCAGTGGTTGTTCAATAAATATAAATTACAAGGATAGAGAGAGAGTTGTGCATTACACTGGTCTGGGTCACAGAGATTTGTGTTTTAGAGCCGAATGTGGATTGATTCAGATGATTTGTTGTATGGCTAAATAATTCTGTGTTATGAAGTGTATTGTTCTGCTGAACAATTTGACATAATGAATAGGGGTGCATGCTGTTCAACACTGTTTTTATTTCTTTGATTTAATTTTATTCTTATTAAAAGGTGCTTAATAAAAATAAATGTGTAATCAAAGAAAATATTTGTATTTGGAGTACGGGTTTGTGTTTCTTACTTCCCATAATGGATTTTCCCCTTTATTTCATTTTATTAAAGGGTGTTTAATGAGAAGTGGAAAAAAATTCTCATATTTGAATTAAAAATCCTAATTTAGTGCACATTAACTCTACAGTCATCAATTTTTATAATACAAAATATATTGTTTTTGTTTTTTTCAGCCCAGAAGGGAAAGCCTTCCGTTCCAAAGTGGAGCTCATGGCATACTTCCAAAAGGTGGGCGATACCACCACGGATCCTAATGACTTTGACTTCACAGTCACGGGCCGCGGGAGCCCCTCTCGCAGAGAAAAGAGACCGCCAAAGAAGCCTAAAGTGGTTAAACCCTCCGGTCGTGGGAGGGGTCGGCCAAAGGGCAGTGGCAAGGTACGACAGGCCACGGAAGGGGTGGCTGTAAAGCGTGTCATAGAAAAGAGTCCAGGAAAACTACTCGTAAAGATGCCCTTTGTGGCCCCCAAAACTGAACCAGGGGCTCCAGTGGGGCAAGCACCAGTTGCCAAAGTGCGCAGAGGCCGCAAACGGAAATCGGAACAGGAACCGGCAAGCACGCCCAAAAAACGTGGCCGCAAGCCAGCAGCTGCTACGCAATCGGCGGTGGGGATGGGCCCAGCCACCGCGTACGCCACTGCAGCCATCCTCACTGCTGAGGCCAAGAAAAAAGCTCAGAAGGAGTCTTCCGTAAAGCCTGTTCAGGAGAGGGCACTTCCCATCAAGAAACGCAAAACTCGAGAGACTTTAGAGGAGTTGGAAGGATCCACCGCTTCCACAACAGAGACGTTTGCACCAGGGATAGCAAAACGACTGACTGCATCAACGGTGACCCCGACAGGGGAGGAGGTAGAAACGGGACAGAAGTCTCACAAGCTTCCTAGCCGGAAGCACAAAGAGGCATCTACAGATCCGGGGAACGGCAGCAGCAGCAGCAGCGGGACGGCAACCAGCGGCAGTGGCAGCGGACCGAAGAGTCACAAGAAGAGAGATCATCGAGGGCAGCACTTTAAACACCACCACCATCATTACCACCACCAACACCACCATCTGCAGGCCATGCCGCCCTCCACCTACACTCCGCAGGCTCACCAGCTCTCCCTGGGTCACTCCACGCAAGGGGGGCCGCCTGCGACCATCGAAAACGAACCCCAGGACTTGAGCACCTCCAAGCCCAGAGCGGAGCATGTGGCCTGCAGGGAGGAAGCGAGAACTGATAGCTCCTCGAGCAGGGACGCTCAGAACACAAGCAAGATGGCCTCCTCTGACCTGAGAGGGCAGCAGATGACTGTGACGGGGGATGGCAAGGAGCTGAGAGACATTGTGCCTCCCTCCGCTGTTCCGAGGCCGAGCCGAGAGGAAACGGTCGAGTCCCGGACACCAGTGAGCGAGCCAGTGAGCTGACTGACTAAGTGACTGATTGACAGCGGCTTTGCGCGTGAGGCGGAGGCAGAGGCGGTCATGGCGAGACGAGTGATTTTTTTTGTTCTTTTTTACTGAGGAAAAAAAGAAAAAGTAGACAAAAATGTAAACGTACTTAAACAAAAGGCAGCTGTTGTGTCTCGTTCTCTCTGTGGGATGGACGCGGGGGCGATAATTCTCTTGCTTCCGATTGAATTCTCCGCTAAACCTTTTTCTTTATGGTTTCCTTTGATTTCCCACTATATCTTTGTATTAGTATATCTTAGCACTCACCTAAACCAGTTATTCCTTTGTCGGAGCTTGTAGGAAGTAGAAACACACTCAAGTGGTAATGGATGCACAAGTCACACGCCATAGTTGTCGTAAAGTGAAACTTTCCGATCAAAAATGCTCTCCAAAGTACTAAAATGCCTCATAGTCATGTCATCTCAACCCTAGCAAAAAGGTGACCAATCAGTGTGTTCTTCCTTTTGTGTCTAAAACGAATGGGCTAGTCTAATGGCAAGCTGGAGAAAACAGGGCCACATTTCCACCTTTTCCATTTGAGTCGGACGCAGCTGTTGCAGCATCCTCACCTTTGAAGTAAGACGCTAGCTTAACTCCGACAGAAAAGAACTTCCTAGTTGTGGGTTCGTGCCAAGCTGACCTGTGAAGATCAATTGAATTTGGAAGTAGTGTTTCCCGTGAGTTGTTGATATTTTAAGCGCAGATCTATTAATTATCAGAAGTTCAGTTAACCTAATCAACAGTTTCGGAGGTGAGTGAGAAAATGCGACTAGAGCGGAAAGCTCTATTATTTATTTTCTCTGGTGGGGAAGATAAAGCACAAATGTATTTGTTAGGGAATATTGAAAGCACAGTCCAGCGTAGCATCTTGAGTAGATGTCAACTCGCATAAAAGAATAGAACTAAAGGAGTTTGTTATGTTTACCTGCTTTTTTCCCATGAAGTACAATTTAAAGAGTGGCCTTGTGTTCTTGTGACAAATCCCTAAAAAAAAAAAAATGATGTAGCTTTTGGTTTTATTGTGTGTGTGGTTATAGACTAATGCCATAGAGCTGCTGTTCTAAAAATGATTTGGACGGGAGAGTTAATAGATGGCTATATTTATATAATGTCTTGTCAGGCTTTAGCTGTGTCAAATGCATGGGTTGCTGATGTTTGCGTGCTATTTATTACAGTACTCCGACGTTGTCTTTCTTGTACATAAAGCCAGGTTTAGCACTAAAGATGAGGGTTAAAGATTAAACATTTTGAATTATGAGTATTATGAAACATTACTTTGCAACAAATGAAAGAAAATCTTGCATTCAATGTAAAAGGCCATGCAATCAAGAATAGTTCTATTAGTTTTCTAAAGCCTACTTTTTCTAAATGACAGAGAACATTTGCAATCAGAAAGAAGAACACCTAATCATGAAGTTGTTAGAGATTGGACATGCTAAAGATGTCTAATTTGATTGTACCTTCGAGATGAAATGTTATTCTGAACCAAAACTGAGGAAGTTCTTCTTTGTTCATTATGTAATATTGATTAGGATTTTACAAAAACTTGACAGCACTTTTTCGGTTTCATTTTTGTTTCTTCTTCTAGATGAATTGCACCTTACATTTAAAGCACCTTCACAGAATCAAATATTGGAATAGTGAGAAACCTACCCATTTATTTGCATTATACATTTTTCTTGTTAGCTTTGCACAGACTTCTGTTTCATGTCCGGAGGTTGTAACTTTCTTCAGATGTGTGCTAGAATAGAATGCATGATCAGTGTCATTATAAAGAGCCATTCTTTTGTTTAGAATGGCTTTTTCTACAAAACAATACCCCATATTTACCAAATTGTTATGCATAAAGGCTACATTTCACTAATAATAGTGTTGGGTCAGGTCCGAGTCGAGTAGTCCTTAGTCAATTGAATATGAGTGGGAAACCGTTTTTATTGTCTTGTCATTTTAATTTTATGTGGTTACTTATTTTTATATAAAATGTTATACATGACGTGGATTCGACTGTACTCGTCAAAAAAAATCTGAAATGTCATAATCTGTGTCCAACCGAGCTCATTTATAAGTGTGAGTGGAAGTACCACATCTCTTTTTGTGGCCAGTAATGAGATGACAAAGGGAGTTATGTGACTCTTTGTGCTTGTCTCATCGAATAGAAATAAATCAAATAAAAAATATATATAAACATTAGACATATATAGATATAACATTAAATCCAAACCACACAATTTCAGTTATTATGTAGAAAACCAATAGTTACAGACCTCTGGGTCTGATGTTATCACAGATTTTAATTTTGTATTCTAGATATTGCAATTGCTGTTTTGATTGAGAGTTGCTGCTCCTTTTTTTTGCCCCCTCAAAGTATTGTGTTCTGTTTTGTTTGTGTATGAAATCTTATACATTTACGGTTATTGATGGATATGCATCGTCACTGACATAAATGGTGAAAAAAATATGTACGACTAAACCTTAATCAGTCATAACACTCAGCACTTGTTAAATCTTTTTGTCTGGTACTTCATCTAGAGTAGGGTGTTGTTTTTGATGCTCTCATTTAGGGGTTCAGATTAGAAAGAGAACTTACCAGCCTTTTTTTTTCTTCTCCCAAGTGTGTTTTAGAGTAGACTTGTTATCTGGAATCTTAAATATATATATTTTTTGTCACTAAATGTGTAGATTAAATTACGATCGACAATCACGAGGAACATTGCATATTTATTTTCCCCCTCAAGTCTTGTTAAGATTGAAAGCGTCTCCATTCTCTTCCTCCAGCCTCCCGCTCTCTCGACCCTCACGGGGAAGAGGCACAGAGAATAAAAGAGCGTTTCCGCTCCGAACAAGGGCTATGTAATCATTTCAAGTAGTCAAAAGCAGATGAAGGAAATGGATTTTTAAGTCAGAGGAACGCAAGGTCTGGTCCTCGCTGCAAAGACAAACCCAGTTAATTGCTTGAGGTCAAACTGGAGACTTTTAAGTGTTAAAGTCAAACACCACCGGCTCACCCTCTGTCCTCAGCAGAGTCTGAGCGCTCACTCAACTGGCGGCTGACGTTGTGACCTATCTGCGGTGAACGTCTCCCTGGTCGGACTAAACTCGGGTGGGAGATCGGAGGTAGACGAATGGGTTCCTCGGCGAGCACATTTCTCGGTTACAGGTTCTGAACAGTAGCGAAACCTCCAGACATGAATTGAAGTTACGACTCACAAGCTGCATCAGTCTGGCTGAAACAGAAAGGGTAGTGCCTTTATTTTGGGAGACTTATTAAGGTGGTAGAAGTGACCTTTGATTCTAAAGAAACCCCTTTATCCCAATGAAGCAACGTGGAAGGTGAATTTACTCAAATGCTTAGATTTTACTTGGTATTTTTAAATAGGTAGAATGTGCACTGGTGTGTGTGTTGTAACTAGGGTTTCATTGTTGTTCATTTTTCTTTTTTCCCATCAGCTGGCCGATTGCGTCCACCTAGAAATGATGTATTGTAAAGAACTTCTTGCCTTTTGTAGCCCACTGACAAAAATGGAGCCCTACAAATGGGTAAAGACAGAATAAGAAGATTACTTTTATTATTTATATATGTTGGTTTTTGTTTTATTTCCTTATTTGTTTGGGTTATTTGTGCCTCTGGCAGTGAAATATGCTTTGGAATGTCCTTGTGTCCCTGTAGCCAAAAATACATGCTATGTACGTGAACATGTATCAGTATGCATGATTGCCATTAGAAGATAGGACATTGCTTGCCCTTTACTATTATATATAATGATGAGCTGAGCCCAAACACACCAACCGAATCCGAAGGGTTTAACGAGGTATAAAATACTGAATGTGTTCTGTTTAATGAAGGTTGTGCACTTCAGTCTGTTTAATATGAACAGATTTGTTTCATTAACTAATGGTAGCCGAGTTTGGACTTCAAATGCCATTCCTTGTAGTGGCTAAAGTAATTTGTAGATTTCTGTCTTAGATTTATTTTTATTAGTACTAATTTTTTTTATTATTATTATTTTTCAATTATAAATCCAACTTTGGAAATAGAGTGTTTTATCTTCATAGCAATAGTATGATAATATACCCAGCAGATCGGATATTAGTTTTCTCCTTTAGTATGTTTCTGATTTGTGTAACGGTAGGACTGAAGTAAACGAAATTTACCCTTACGAATAAAATACAGCACTTTGAATCGTGCAAGGAGGATCATTTCAAGTCAAATGAAACAGAAGTTAAACTATAAGAAATAGATTCCAGTTCCACCGTGGTAGAAAGTTCATGGTCTATTTAACATAGTCTTGTGCCTTGAAGTTTCAGTAATAGACTTTATCTTTATACTGTAGTATACTGTTTTTATTCCAAGTCCTGTGTTTGCCTCTTGTTGGTATTCAGTGCTTTGGATGTATTAAGGATTTATAGAGATCAAGAATATGTTTGCCTTGCTTTATTTTCTTAATTGAGAAAAAAAGAAGAAAAAAAAAAGCATAACATTAGGGAGATGTACTTGGGCAATATTGACAATGTAAAAAGCTATAGGATTTTTTTTTGTTTTTTCATCCCTGATATGTTGAATGTTTCACAAATTATTAAGTAATGTGTGTTTGTTGGGAAATATTCTCCATGTTAACATGACCATAAAAAAAAAAAAAAAACTTGGCCTCAAATATAATCTTCCAATCACATTACATTTTAAGACACACAAAACTTCAGCCTTGACCGGAAGGACAATGAGTCTAAGATCTGCACTTTATAAAGTATGTTTCCCGGCAGGACACCCATTCATTCTTTGTATGTATTTTTTACCTTTGTCAAAGCTGTTTTGTTTTCATGTTATTTTTTTTATTTAGTTTTAAATAAAAGGGATGGGTAGTATGCATCTAAAAAAAAAATTTATTTTAACCAAACAATCCTACAGACTATGTGTCAGTGGTTATTCACCATCTGCCAAGCTAAGTCCTTGCCTTCCTGAAAGTGAAAAGTATAGTTTGTGTCTACTTTTATAGTACTGTGTTACTGTATCATTTGTTTGCTGTATGTAACAGATACACAATAGTAAACAACATTTACCTGCTCTCTGTCTAAAACATTTATTTGACCCGCATCACAAACAAAACCATGCCAGCGATGTTTCCTTGTTGCGAAATTACTCTCTTTATTCATCTTCAGGGTTTTATCTTTAATTTAATAATGTTAGAAAAAACATAAAACAAGCAAAAGTACTGATGGCTGTAATCTGGAAAGCAAAATCAACGTTTCAGTTTCTCCTGGAGTTTTTCTCCGAGGGTTTTGCAGTTGGACCTGAATTAAAACAATGCCTCTTGCCAATATTTAATATTAAGTTCATATAGTAATCTCAAATGTTTTGACACAAATTAAACTCATGACTTTCTCAAACAAAAAAATAAAATAAATATTTTGTAATGCATACATTTGTCTGGCATATTGCATCACTTAAAATATTTGAGCAAATGCCTCAAAATGCAAAAACTCCACTTAATATAAGGACTGGGAAGTAAAATCAACGTTTCAGTTTCTCTTGGAGTTTTTCTTGGAGGTTTTGCAGTTGGACTTAGTTGGAATTAAAACAATGCATCTTGCCAATATTTTACATTAAGTTCATATAGTAATTTTTGTGTTTTGACAGTTATCCAACTCATGTCTTTCTCAGAAATAAAAAATAAAAAATGTATAATACATAAATGTTTCTATCACATCGCATAACTTAAACATTTTAAGCAAATGCCTCAAAATGCAAAAACTGCACTTAATATCATGACAGTGAAATTTACTCTATTACTAAATGTGGAAAAAAGGAAATGGAAGATTTGAGTAAGACGTGTTGGAGAAGGAATTCACGAACTCAACTTCTATTGAGAAGGTGACGTGTATGAATATTTATAAACGTAATGTAGATGTCAACTTCTAACGTGAGGAAGAGGGCGGTGATCTGGATCGATTGCGTAATCGGCTGCTCATGAATATTAATTCGTTGACGTAATGAATATTCACGAACCAGTAGCACGGCTGTGGTGGGGCTCAAACTAAAAAGAAAAGAAACCACAAGTGACAGCCACAAGCAGGAAACTCCCGCGTTAAGACCACGTAAAATAATATCAGAGCTGATCAAAAATATTGTCACAGCGAAGCAGATAAAGATAAAGTAAGGGAAAACGCGGATGGTTTGTCAAAAATGTCTGGAGCGGAGTTTGAAAGGGAATTTCTTTACAACTTACCCGCGTCTGTTATGACTCACTTTACACGGGTTATGGACTCACTTTCACTCTCAGACTGGACATTATTCGGTAAGAATTGTGTAATGATGTTTAGGTTTTTATTAAGCTGATGTAGTAGTGTATTTTTTAAACCTTAACTCGAACAACGGAGGATGTGTTGATTAGCACGCTCGCTAACTCGCTTAGCCATCTGAGAATGTGACGTCAAAAGTTATGTTAGTGTTTAATTTGTGAAATTTTTATTTCTTACAGCTATGGTTTATTTGCTCAGTTTAGTTGTGAATAAAGTTTGTAATGATATTTGCGTGGTTCTGAATGTACAAATGTTTAGCTAACGTTAAATGTCAGGATTGTTGCGCTGGCCTGATCACCGATGACACTAGAGTAAAAGGGGTTAATAATTAATAATCTGATTTAAAAATTCAGCAATGCACGTGAATCACTGGGGTTATTGGGTTTATTTTGTGTCCATTGACTCATGTGAGATGCTGAGATTTGTTCCATCATATTGTTAAATCACAGCTCATTTTCAATTGGGAATCATGAGATTGGAAATTAGTTTAAATATGATGCTAAATGTGATGTCATTTTATCCAGGTAACTGTCAGCTAAAAGTTTTTACACAGTCATAATGATTCTTTATGAAGTTTTGGAATGAGTGATTCTCTTACTCCATTGGAGCTAAATATAATATTAAATTATGATGTTTTTACTGTAGCAACTGAAGTATTTTGGGTGGAAACTAATAACTAAACTAAAACTTAAGTGCTTGAATGTCCATTGCAGCTTCATATGTAATCTCAGACCAGACTGAACTACGTCTTTTGGAGCAAAGCCCCAGACGGACAGATAACCTGATCCACACATGGGGCAATCGCAACGGGACGGTCGGAGACCTGCTGAAGATTCTTGAGGGCTTGCAGTGGTTTAGGGCCCGCGATATCATCCTTCAATGTATGTATGGTTTCTGTATCATTGTGTCTTGTCGTTGCTTGTTTCAGTTGTCTACCACATCTCATGCCCTAACCAGTCAGGTTGTCAGGTGGATTCTGTGGTTGTTGCACATTATAGTTTTGATTCAGGCACTTTGTTTGTAGGTAACACATTTAAGTTGTGCAGAAACACAATGCTCTCGGATGTGTCAGTTTTCTGCTGTGATCACACGTGCTTATTTGTTTCCGTTTCTGTTCTCTGATCTCTATAGAGACTGTCAGAGTTAAAGCAACTGAAAAAAAAAAAAAATCAACAGGAACAACTGATTAGGATTGTAATTTGATCTTAAACAGTACACATTGACCTTATGTGCCTTGTTAAAACAAGTTTATATTTAATTTTGCATGATTCATCTGTGCATTTTTTTTTTTTTTTAAATGATTGAATCAAAATGCAAACAATGCAGAAAATTGTTATATAGATTCATCTAGTTAAATCAACTAAAATTACAATGTTTAAAACAGTATTTTCTTCAGATTCACTACTTCTACTCAAGTTGTGTATTATTTATTTACATGGCTAACGTTATATATTGGAACTGACATAATACTTTTTTGATCTGTAATCTTTTGATCTATAAACTTGACAAATGGCAAGTAATTTCAAAATAGCCAAATATCTGCCAATAAATGACTTGGTATTATATATCATATTTTTCATCAGTAATAATATTTGAGTAATATTGTTAACTAAAAACAATAATGGTTCAAACTAAATTAGTTTTTTTTTTTTATTAAATCTGAAGTAAAATATATTTTGAACCATTGAAATTATTGAAATTCGAAATGTTCCAATGTTGAAACGCTGAAACTAAAATAAAAATAAACGAAGTGGAAAAATTATAATGTAGAAAAACGTTACTTTTTTTGCAGACACTGCATGTCATTATATTTTAGATTTTAAAAAAATCCATTGATGTACTTCTGCATGCATTTCCACAGGCAGACATATACAGCAGTTTCGTTCAAAGCAGCAGTCACCTTTAACAGTGCCACCAGTCCCTGCGTGTCAAAACAGTACAGCCATCTTTGTCAAAGAGTCTCTCCCTGTCCCAGGTAATGTTTTATTCTAAGTTCAGTGATTGCATCTGTCGAACATGATATTCTTTTTAAAAATGCAAGTTGACTGCTTCAGAGTATCTGTGGTAAAAATGCTAATTTTGCTCATTCAGAAGTCAGGCCTCTACCCAAGCCTAGCCCCCCACCGCCTGATCTGGACTCTGTGGATTCAAGAATTTCAAATACAGAGGTGCTTCATTTGATAAAAAAAAAAACAGAACTTCAGCCATTAAAATGGCTAATAGAATGGCTGTTTATATTGTGCTGGTGAGGCATTAGTCAGCATGACTCTTCCTTACAGTCTCTTAATCCACTGACATTTGTGTGTGTTCATAGTGCCCATGTGTGAACCAAGTGGAACCCCCGCCACTTTCCTCTACTGCAATGAGCTGGCCGTTTGAGGAAATCCAGAGTGGCACGTGCAACTTTTCCCCGTCCAACCAGATTGGAGAAGGAGGTTTCGGGCACGTGTATAAAGCTGTGATGAGAAACACTGATTTTGCTGTGAAGAAGCTGAAAGAGGTATTAGATGGGAACACACAAAGCAAACCATTAGGATTTTGGCCGTTCTGTTATCGAGTCATTCAGTTTGTTTCCTAAGCATTCATTTTTTTTCTATTTCTCTTTAATGTGTGTGTTTGGAACAGGACTCCCACTTGGACTGGAATGTCGTGAAGGAAAGTTTCAGAACGGAAGTAGAAAAACTATCACAGTAAGAAACTGTCTGTCTATTTTCTGCTCCTGTGGCTTTTATGCTTCCTGTTCTCGGGCCTTAAATCTGCTATTTTGCCTTAAAAGAATAGTTGACCCAAAAAGAAAATTTTGCTGAAAATGTACTGACCCCCAGGTCATCCGAAATATAGATGATTTTGTTTGCTCATCAGAACAGATTTGGGGAAATTGAGAATTACAGCACTCCTCTGCAGTGAATGGGTGCCGTCAGAATTAACAGCCCAAACAGCTGACGAAAACATCCTAAAAATCTACAAGTAATCCACACTGCTCCAGTCCATAAATTAAAGTCTTGTAAAAGTGAAAAGCTGAGTGTTTGTAAGAAGAAAAAAATGAGCCCACTATCCATAATATAACTTACTCCAGTGAAGAAGTTGTCTTGTCCGAATCAAGAGAGAAATATGCACAGATCAAGCTCTGTTTACAAGTCAAAACAGTCCAAAATAAATTCTAAACAAATATGTCAGTGGATTTTAAATTGAGAGGACAAAAAGAGATGGACTCTTTCACTGGAGGAAGCATTAATATAGATTATGGCCATAAGTGACTATTTAAAGTTAAAACACCTTAATGATGGATTTGTTTCTTATAAACAAGCAGCTGATGGACTGTAGTGGTGTGGATTATTGTGTTGTTTTTATCAGCTGTTTGCACTCTCATTCTGACGGTACCCATTCACTGCAGAGGGTCCATTGGTGAGCGAGTGATGTCATGCTAAATTTCTCCATATCATTTCTGATGAGGAAACTCCTCTACATCTTGGATGTTTTTGGGTGAACTATTCCTTTTAATTAGCTTTTTTTTCAGTCTGGCTGTGGTTCATTTGTTTGTTTAACAGAAGCGCAGAATGGGACTTACCCGCTTGATGTTTCGATTGCTCTTTATGCACCACACCTCTTCATGACCCAAAAATGAAAGTCTACAGCACACCCTCCAAAACTTTTTTGTGGTTAGTTGTCACCCTTTTGTCCTTTAATTAGGCCATTTTTTTTCTGACACTTTGACATTTCAAGCTTTGCTTCCTTCAGCTACTGTAATGCTCTTGTTAAATGTTATGCAATATAATCTAAAGCAAGACGGTTTTTCATTAGGCTTTTTCTTACACAGATACAGACATCCCAACATAATGGACTTTGTTGGCTACAGTATAGAAGGACAAATGTATTGTTTAATATATTTTTATATGCCGAAGGGCTCTTTAGAGGTCCGGCTTCGATGTGAGGTGAGTTACCACTCTTGATTGACAGTATAGGCTCTGCTCCAGTGTTTACTATGCTATTCATAGAATAGTTCCGTCAGAGTGAAACTTATGTCATCATTTACTCACCCACATGTTGTTCCAAATGTGCATGAATTTATTCTAACCTTTTAAGACCCAAGAAAAAAGTTTTAGGAATTTTTTTTTCCATGTCTTTACATTGTTCACAGCTTTAAAAATAATGTACACATCTTTTTTTAAAGCTATTTCATTCATAAGTTATGCCATGTCCTTGGTAGAGGACATCGGGACTCATATATATATATATATATATATATATATATATATATATATATATATATATATATATATATATATATATATATATATATATATATATATATATATATATATATATATATATATAGTATAAAAAAAAAAGAATAGGACATGACTGAACATGCATAGGTACAAGCAATTGATATTTTTTTAAATCACCAATACATTTTTAGGTATATATATGTATATGTGTGTGTGTGTGTGTGTGTGTGTATGTATGTGTATATATACATATATACATAAACACACACACACATATATACACACTTACTTATATATGTGTGTGTGTGTAAAATGACCACCATAAACGGGTTTTTGGGGAACTTGGAATGAAAAAAGAAGTGTAATAACTGACAAGATTTTCATAATAATATATAATATTTCATAGAATATTGAAATATAATTTCTTTCCCTGTTCATTTGTTATGTCTTCCAAAATGGGTAATAAACATGCTTTTAGTCCTGGTGTCCTTATATGAGGACATGTATGAAATCAACGTCCTGTTTCATAAAAGAAAGTCATATTATGATTTGAAACCCCATAACATTTTCCTGAGATGTTGATTTATGACACACAATTTAAAAATGATATTATAATTATAATAACAATATTATCATATTTCCACAAAACTGTAACTAAATTAATTTCAGACATTTCTGATGACCAAGGAGGGGGAGTCATCATCGTGAAACATCCAATCATTTGGTATCTCTGAAAAGCCCTGAATGTGTCCTGTACGGGACATCCAGACTTAAAACGGTGGCATGTACAATCTCAGAATAATTCAATAAAATATAATGTCCTCATATGAGTCCGCAGGGTCTTAAGAGGCCTTCGGAGATATTTCGAGGAAAGGCCCTGTGTGCTCTTTTTATATACATTGAAAATGAATGGGGACAGAGCTGTTGAAAAAAAAAAAATCACTTAAAAATACACAAAAATAGCTTGTATGACTCCTCATTCAAGTGATCTGAAATTATTTTTTTACCTTAAAAGGTAGTTTTGTCCAACCTGGCTTTCAAATCTTTTTTGAGGCCTGCATGTACATAACTTGTTGTGCAGAGTTTGACGTCAGTGTTGTCATCACTGTGAGGACCGCATCAGTGACGCTGTCAGCTATATCAATGAGAAGATAACGGCTTGAGTCACTGGTCTCACAAGTCCAAATACGAACCACTTCTGTGGGACTATAGTGGTGCCTCTTATTATTGTTTACTTGTTTTTCATTGTAAGTAAATAATCTCTCAAAACAGTCACTTGGGTTTATAACCGTGTGAGTGAGTAAGTGATTTTAGGTCTTCTATGATCGAACCCTGTGACCGCATAGGTCTGTCATTCACAACACTTGTTTCTTTCAGGACAGTAACGCCCTCTCTTGGTCACAGCGTGTAAATGTGTTACTTGGCACTGCCAAAGCTATTCAGTACCTTCATTCTTGTTCACCTGCACTTATTCATGGAGATATCAAGAGGTGAGTGCAAGAACATGTAAAGCACATGTATACTGCCATTCAGATGTCTGGGGTCTAAGAATGAATACTTCTATTTAGCAAAGACATTTACAATGTTACAAAAAAACTGCACATATTTGCTGAATATATTCTTTCGCTTGGACAAGCATGTTAATTATCATGGTACCAACCAGTCATGCTCCTTCTGTTACAGCTCGAACATCCTTTTAGAGGACCACCTGGAGCCCAAGCTGGGGGACTTTGGATTGGCACGTTTTTGTCGGAACCCCAACAAAACCCCAGGCAAGACGTCCAGCGTGGCTCAAACAGCTACGGTCCGGGGAACTCTCGCATACCTCCCAGAAGAATACCTGAAGGATGGACAGCTGGGAGTGGAGATCGACATCTACAGCTTTGGAGTGGTGAGCTGCATCTCAGACACAAAATCCCATTAACACCAATGAGTTTTTAACTTGGACAGCACTGATCATATGTTTATCATCTCACCAGCAATATTATTTTAGATTTAGATTAGATTAGATTAGATTAAGACAGTGTGTGAGAATAGAGACTTTTTGATTAACTCCCAGAGGTCTGAGTTGGGTTTTTATGGAAGACCCAGCCTTAATTATATATATATATATATTTTTTTGTGATGTTTCCTGTTAGTAAACAGATGCTATAGACTATGGCTTGGCAATATAGCTAAAAAATTTAATCTCACTATTTTGACACTGATCACTGCATTTTTACTAAATGGTCACAAAATGAACATTTAAAAATCTTGAAGGTACCAAAATACAAAAGACTAACCCACGTGGGAGCATCTGAAAGCAGGAATGATTTAATTCAGCATGGTTGTGAGACAAAAAGTCAGTGTGAAATTGGTTCACTGTCTGTATAAGCAAAGCATGTTCACAATATTTCCTAATTGTATACCTTTAGCAGAGATATCACTATAATATTTGTTTTATCACCCATTCTTACAGCAAAGGTCTTTCAGCTTTCCATATCTGATAAAGTAACCCTCCAGTTTCTCTCATACTGCAGGTCATGCTAGAGGTACTTACTGGACGCCGGGCTCTGGAGGTCAATGGCCAATCCAGAACTGTTTACTTGGTAAGAAGAGCTGAAATCTTCTTTTAGTCACATGTTAAAGTAGAGATGTCTGGTGGGTAGTTTAACCTGTTATTTCTCACAGAAAGATCTAGTAAAAGAGGAGGAAGATGATGGAAGGAGTTTGAGCAAAGGGAAGCATTCGCGGGAGCTGTCCAATGCTTACGCAGCTGAGAACATCTGCAGGAAACATCTGGATCCTCGACTGATGACTAAAGACACTCCTTCCCCTCAAGGATCGATGGAAATCTCTCAGCTGGCATGTCAATGTTTAGACCGACGGCGGAAGAAGAGACCCCGGATGACAGAAGTAGGAGAATCTATTCAAATGCTTGTTTGTTTATTATATTATGGTTTTAGTAGTGTGTTTCTTAAAATTATCATATCATGACAAATAAAACTAGATAGTAAAGTTTGTTTTCAAACTTTAAGTTGGCTTGAAAAAGCCTGGCCAGAAAGTTAGAAAAATGTAGAAAGTTTGAAAAGCTTAAAAAGTTTTAAAAATGTAAAAGTTTGAAAAGTTAAGAAGTTTAAAAAAGAAAGTGATTAACATATTACTAGCATTATAAGCAAGTGACTACCATGTCGTTAGCATGATTAGCAAAGTTGTTAACATGTTTCTAGCATGTTGAGAGCATGATTTTAGCATGATTAGCATTTTGCTAGCATGTTTCTAGCATGTGACTAGCATGTTTCCAGCATGATTAGCATGTTGCTAGCATGTCGCTAACATTTTGCTAGCATGATTAGCATGTTGCTAGCATGTTTGTAGCATGATTAGCATGTTGCTAACATGTTTCTAGCATGATTAGCATGTGGCTAGCATGTTGTTAGCATGTTTCGAGCATGATTAGCATGTTGCTAGTATGTCGCTAACATTTTGCTAGCATGATTAGCATGTTGCTAGCATGTTTGTAGCATGATTAGCATGTTGTTAACATTTTAGTAGCATGATTAGCATGTGGCTAGCATGTCTCTAGCATGATTTTCATGTTGCTAGCATTTTATTAACATGATTAGCAAGTGACTAGCATGTCGTTAGCATGTTTGTAGCATGATTAGCATTTTGCTAGCATTTTGCTAGCATGATTAGCATGTTGCTAGCATTCCACTAGCATGTTTGTAGAATGATTAGCATGTTGTTAACATTTCGCTAGCATTTTGTTAGCATGATTAGCATGTTGCTAATATGTTTGTAGCATGATTAGCATGTTGCTAGCATGTCGCTAGCATGTTTGTAGCCTTATTAGCATTTTGCTAACATGTTTCTAGTATGATTAGCATGTTGCTAGCATGTTGCTAGCATTTTTGTAGCATGATTAGCATGTTGTTAACATGTAACTAACATTTTGCTAGCATGATTAGCATGTTGCTAGCATGTTTCTAGCATGATTAGCATGTTGCTAGCATGTTTCTAGCATGATTAGCATGTGGCTAGCATGTCTCTAGCATGTTGTTAGCATGTTTCTAGCATGATTAGCATGTTGCTAGCATGTCGCTAACATTTTGCTAGCATGATTAGCATGTTGCTAACATGTTTGTAGCATGATTAGCATGTTTCTAACATGTTTCTAGCATGATTAGCATGTGGCTAGCATGTCTCTAGCATGTTGTTAGCATGTTTCAAGCATGATTAGCATGTTGGTAGCATGTCGCTAACATTTTGCTAGCATGATTAGCATGTTGCTAGCATGTTTGTATCATGATTAGCATGTTGCTAACATGTTTCTAGCATGATTAGCATGTGGCTAGCATGTCTCTAGCATGTTGTTAGCATGTTTCTAGCATGATTAGCATTGTTGCTAGCATGTCGCTAACATTTTGCTAGCATGATTAGCATGTTGCTAGCATGTTTGTAGCATGATTAGCATGTTGTTAACATTTTAGTAGCATGATTAGCATGTGGCTAGCATGTCTCTAGCATGATTTTCATGTTGCTAGCATTTTATTAACATGATTAGCAAGTGACTAGCATGTCGTTAGCATGTTTGTAGCATGATTAGCATGTTGCTAGTATGTCTCTAGCATGTTTTTAGAATGATTAGTATACAACTAGCATGTTGCTAGCATGATTAAAATGTGACTAGCATGTGGCTAGCATGGCTAGCAAGTGACTAACATGTTTCTATGCTAATCCAGGTAAAACCAGTTGATTCAGTTAGAAACCAGCTAAGACCAGCGTGACAGTGGCCAAAACTACTTCAAAACCGTTAAAAGCATGTTTTTGACATGATTATCAAGTTACTAACATGTTGTTAACATGTTTCTATGATAATCGAGCTAAAACCAGTTGATTCAGTTAGAAACCAGCTAAGACCAGCTTGACAGTGGCCAAAACCACTTTAAACCATGTTAGAAGTATGTTTCTAGTCTGATTAGCAAGTTACTAGCATGTTATTAACATGTTTCTATGATAATCTAGTTAAAACCAGTTGATTCAGTAAAGAAAACCACCTAAAACCAGCTAAGACCAGCTAAAGCCAGCTTGACAGTGGCCAAAACCACTTTAAACCATGTTAGAAGTATGTTTCTAGTCTGATTATCAAGTTACTAACATGTTGTTAACATGTTTCTATGATAATCTAGCTAAAACCAGTTGATTCAGTAAAGAAAACCACCTAAAACCAGCTAAGACCAGCTAAAGCCAGCTTGACAGTGGCCAAAACCACTTTAAACCATGTTAGAAGTATGTTTCTAGTCTGATTAGCAAATTACTAACATGGTATTAACATGTTTCTATGATAATCTAGCTAAAACCAGTTGATTCAGTAAAGAAAACCACCTAAAACCAGCTAAGACCAGCTAAGGCCAGCGTGACAGTGGCCAAAACCACTTTAAAACTTGTTAGAAGTATGTTTCTAGTCTGATTAGCAAGTAACTAGGATGTTGTTTTCATTTTTCTATACTAAACCACCTAAAACCAGCTAAGACCAGCTAAGACCAGCTAAGGCCAGCGTGACAGTGGCCGAAACCACTTTAAAACCATGTTATAGGCATGTTTCTAGTCTGATTAGTGAGTAACTAGCATGTTGTTAGCATGTTTCTATGCGAATCTGGCAAAAACCAGCTAAAAACAGTGGATTCAGTAAAAACCAGCTAAAACCTAGCTAAGACCAGCGTGAGAGTGGTCAAAACCACTTAAAAACCAGTTTGGGAGACTAGCCAAAACAACTGATCAGCTTAGGCTGGTTTTAGCTGTATTCTCAGTAGAGAGTTTTTAAGGTTTGCCCTGGTAGTAGACAGCTTAAATATATTATAAGCCTTATTTTTCAAAAGTTTGTACCCCCGCAATGAAAGTCTATGGGATTTAAGGTGGTTTTGGTAGTCTGGTTTACGAAAACCATAAGCCGAATCAGTTAGAAAAGATATAGCAACCCGAGTCAGACCAGTCTGAAGGTCTGACCCGAGTTTGGTGGTTCTAGCTTGAAAGCTCTAGGAGGAGATAGTGTGTAAAATTTGGCTCAGAAGAATAATAATAATAATAATAATAAGATTAAATAGTAGATCAGTAAGTTGGCTTTTTCAAGCCAACTTAATAAAACAATTATTTAATTTTGTGCAGTAAAAATGTAAAGTTCTAAATGTACTACTGTTAAAAATGTTGGGGTCAGTCATTATTTATTTATTTTAAGAATATGAATACAATTATGCAGCAAGGATGCATTAAATGAATCATGACACTAAAGTCATTTATAATGTCAAAAAAGATTTCTATTTCAAATAATAACTTTGTATTCATCAAAGAATTCTGACAAAAAAGTATCACAGATTCCACAGAAATATGAAGCAGCACAACTGATTTTAATGTTGATGATGATGATAAGACTTTTCTTGAGCAACAAATCGGCATATTATAATGATTTCTGAAAGATCATGTGACACTGAAGACTGGAGGAATAATGCTGAAAATTCAGCTTTGCATCACAGAAATAAATTACACTTTTAAAATATATTCTAAAATAGGAAGTTATTTTAAATTGTAATATTTCACAATATTACTTAGATAAATGCAGACTTGGTGAGACATTTAAAAAATAAATAACAAGTCTTACTGATCCTAAACTTTTAAACGTCCGTGTAATTTAGTATTATTTTCAGAACTAAAAAGAGCATTTCTTCACGTTATTAAATATAAAGGATGGAGTGTTTAAAAACAGTTGCACCTCAAAACAAATGTGAAGGGCGTTTCTTAAAGACACAGGCTCAGTGTCAAAAAACAGAAAGTTATTATTTAAATACGATTATTTAAAACAATAATACCCCTTCATAATATAATGTGTATTCTAGCGTTTTACTTTGGTGTTTTATAGGTGTTCAAAGCACTTCAAGATGTGCATTTAGGGTTGAAGACCTCTGGCAGATCGACCACAGTCAGATTGTCTCCCGTATCGTCTCATCCATCCACTCCTGAGCCTCTGCGCTCCGGCAGCAGCTCCCTGGACTCTCTGACTCATCAGTTCTCTAAACTCCGCCCTCAAGAAGACACGTACCCCTGCCTTCACAAGACTGGCTGCCCCACCTTGACCTCTGCCGTGACTCAGTCTAGCTGCTCGGGGTCAGAGTTGAATGCTGAATCGTGGGCTTCACAGTCTTCTGGAATGCCCTGTGAATCGGATGAGAGTCAAGGCTTTTCTCAGTACTTGACGAGTCACTGTAGCAGAGCTCAGGAGACGTCATGTGGGAGCTTTGGCATTCAGAGCACTAAAACAAGTGGTTCTTTAGTGGAAAACTCACCACAGTCCAGTCCCAATGAAGGTAATGAGATTATTTGTTATGAAAATGGGTAGATCATAAATAGTTAAGAGCATGTTTCTGAATGGATGATATTATAACTTTCTTGTTGGCACTGTCTTAATTTACAGGTTTTTCTGACAATAAAGTGTTTGTGAATTCTGTGAGGCAGCGACTGGTCCGAAAAATTGAGCTTTATGAAGAGGGAAGGATTTTAACTTCTGATCTGCTGTCACCAGGAGCCTCATTATGTAAGTGTCCAAATCAACCATAACTGGACCACATTACTGTATACGACAAATGCTTCATTCAAACTGAGCTGAAAATGACCCATATAGAAGAGTCATCTGCTCCTGCATCTGCTCCATCTTATAGCCCTTTGGTTAATGTCTGGAGATTTGCTTTTGAGGCATTGCTCATGTCACAAATACTCCGTTTTCACATTTAAAACGCAACTTGGGTGACAAATACAAGACCCTCATATTTTAACACGACCCCACAAGCAATAAACACACATTTTGTATGTCTTAACTGGCATTTGTAATCTGTATTGTCTGTATATTTTTGTTTTATTATTATTATTTTTAAATGTCACATTTTTCATCACTATGATACCAAGGTTATTACAGTTAATACAAAACTGTGTTTGGTATTTTAAACTTTTAACTGAAATAAAAAAAATATATATATATATATAGACACACACACACACACAAAAAACTTAGATTTATTTTATTTTGTACATGAAAATTTAAAATGAAAATGGTTAATAATCTTAGTTTATCTTGATAAGACTAATAATAAATAAAAAAAATACAATGGAAAAATAATTAAGAGAGATATTTAAAATGAAAAAAGCAAAAACTGATAAAAAACTTACAAATCATACAAAAAGACTAAAATATAAACTAAAAAGATCTGAAATATAAACTCAATAAAAACTACAATTAAATCTTAATTATGCTAAAATAACCCCACCTAATAGAAATCCAAAAATCTCAATGTAATAAAGTTGAAACATAAAAGAATTGACACATTTTATTACAATAAACCACTTTATCATAACTTCCTTAAGCATTAACAAACATGATACAGTGCTTAACAGCTAATTAGATCTGCTGAGCTGCTCAGTTATAATTTTAAAAACCAATTCGCACCGACGGATGCAAGACACCAGATTACAGTTTACATCACTTCTCCGAAAATTGCAGAGTCAACATGTTCAATCAGCGAGAACAAGCAGCAACAGATGTAACACACTGATTAGACAAAACCCCACAAATGTGTCCGTTGTCTGCCTCTGTCAGTGCAGTGTGAATTACTCCATACTGAGTTAAAAACATGCAAGAGGATCTTTACAAAATGTGTCCACACAAAATTGCTGTGCTTGTTTGTTTGAATCAATGATCTAGTATATTAATGCTTTTTCATAATTCTGTAGACCGGGAGATGAATGCTGAAACGAGGGAGCCAGAAGAGAGTGATGAGTTTGCAAGTGAGACGTCTGGAGTCCACATGCAGTCGCCTGCTGCAGTTTAACACTGGATTAACGTCTGGAGGAAGGAACCCAGCTACATATATTTGATGAAAATATCACATGAAATATTCACAAATATCTTTAAGGTAGCCTACTAGGGGTGTCCCCGACTAAAGATTTTCAGTCTAATCAGAATTTTCGAATCGTGCCGATATTCGACTGATAGTCAAATCGTATGTTTCGGGGGCAAAATACATTACCAAGAGTCAATTCAGACATTCGACGGCCATAATTACGTTAACACACAGGGAAGATGTGTAACGGACGCCTCGCAGATACAAACAGAGTAAATAATGATTTAAGTTTTGATTTAAAGATTAACATTAAATGCAATTTAACATTTTTTACAACAGTGCTCTCTCATTATAAAGTTATGTATATGAGAGTAGTTATTAATATTCTGAAATTAAGATGTGCGCGCTGAAGATGACCAGTAGAATGAAGCAGCAGGTTTTTAAAACATCATTTATCTCATATAAAATACGCTTTATTTATACATCATTAACAACGTTAATATTACAACTTCTAGGCTTTCTGCACAAAATACCCCGAAAGCGTGAACATGTCTGTGTGGCTCTGAATGAACACATTCTTCACACAACAATGTGCAGAAACACAGCAACTACACTCTAAAAATTCACAGCGTTTTATTATAATGGTGTCATTATATGTATGTATATGACAGTCCCAGTCATAGTTATTAATATCAGGGCCGCCGGCCCATGGTCTGTTGGTGCCCTATAGGTGAGATGATAGATTTCTAGATTTTCAGACTTTAAATAAAGTAAAATTAAATAAGCAGTTAACAGTTAAGATGTTCTTAAAAGACTATATCAAAATACTACATAAAGATCACTAGCTAATACTGACATATAATTATGTTAACTTGTGATTTTTACCTCTATATTTATATTTTTTGGCTCTTCTTGTTTGAGTTGCTTCCTGCCTTGTGCCCCTGATAATTTTCTTTTTTTACTCATTTTTTTTTAGAAATGATACTTTAAGATCACATAAATTACAAAACTATTTTAACTGCATGCGCCATGCATAATTAATGCATTATGATGATGTACTATATGACACAGAAAGTGTTTAAATTAATGTTGTCAAATCGTATTTTCCGTTGATGTCAATTTTATTTTATTCTAAAATTTATTTTGATGATCGATCAGTACTAAAATTGTAAACTTTTAGAAATTATTTCGCTTAATATATGGGTGTAGGAGCACACAATGGGCACAAGAGGGCTCAAAGAAAAAAAAAAAAAACACAAAAAGAACTTTTGTGCAGTTCCCACCAGTCATTTTTTGCCCTATGTAAGTGCCTGTGTTACCAATGCCACGGCCTGCCCGGATTTATATTCTGCATTGTTGTTTTTTTGTCCTGCTCGCTCACGCTGCGCGCTGAAGAGATCCTTAATGTAGTAGCCTACCACAATGAAGCTGAACTCAACTAAATGCATCATGATAAATAATATATACACAATCTTTCACTCTGCCTGTGTCAGTGTAAGATTATGGAGAGTGTAACTTAAATCTATAGGGGTGGTAAAAATATTTATTTAAAGCTTCTTTCTTTTCAGATTCTTATTTATCACAGTATTTTAATAGGCTGTATATTAACTTATTGGGAGAAAACCAGTGGTTCTGTGTGAAATCAGACATTTGAGCTCCCCACATACAGCCAAAATGGCATGATCATAACACACCCAGTGAATATTCGACAGAGAGATTGGTATCGAATCAAGCTCCTCCTCTCAAAGCATCGAGTCTATTCGGGGTCACCCCTATTAACGGTACTTTTTTTTACTGTTATGGTAGAGAAAATACCTTCATAAATACCTCGCCCAAGCTGCAGATTAATAATCTTCTTTTTTTATGGTAATATGGTAATAGCAAATGAAACAAGGTATGGATGAAGAAAGCTCTGTAGTTATGAACCTGTGAATCTTGAATGACTAGCCAAAGAAATATAAAAGTGCATAATTTATTGTTATACGCCTGTTAGTTTGGCGATCGAATGTCTATAGCTTGTTGTTTTTGGCTTTGTTCTCAGCAGCATATTGTTAATAACATAATGTCAAGTTCATTGATTGTGGCCGAAACGCCTTCATATATGAATAACTATTTAAATCCTGTTAGTGCTGTTTAACATTAATGACTACTCTATTTCTGTGATACTAACTGCTGATTGTTATATACATTAAATTAAACATTTAGCCTGTACTTAATCGCGCACATTAGATTTTTTCCCCCTAGTTAGATTACTGCAAAGCCAAAACCATTTTATATGAAACACTGATTGTTTGTTTGTTTGAGTTTGTTTTAACCAGAGCCCTAACAGCTGTTACACATTTCTACATTCAGCCCTTTGCTTTATAACTGTATACAATGATTTGTAAAATGTAATAATAATTAAAAATAAAATTAAAATTGTTCTTAGATGCAACAATTTAATCTGCTCTATTGAAAGAAAATGTTGTTTTTATGAAATGCAACTCTTTTATTGGCAGTGGAGTGTTTTGTAAGCACATTATATTTACATAAATTATGATTATAGTTATTTTACTGCAGAGATCATGAGTATTAGAGATGGTAGAGTTACAGGAGAAATTACCATGTTAACCATAGATTCTGATACATAATAAAAATATATTTTACATGAAATCTGTGTGTATATTCTTTAATGTTTAGATATCAATGCTAAAATATTTCCACCTTTTTATATTTTTATTATATGAAGATTACTTTAACAAAAAACCTTTTACTAGACCTTCAGAATTTATTTTTGATACTTTTCAGAAAGAGCACAAATTTTCAATCTGAAAATCCAACATAAAAATATTGTTTAAAAACTATGATAATCAAATCGTATTTACAAAACCTTTTCAGGAAAAACAAAATATCTATCTATAAACGCACAATATTGTGGTACTCCATAAAAATGTAACTAATTACATACTTTGTTACTTTTTATGGTGAATAATAAATTGTTACTTTTGCATTACTCTGTCAAATGGGCAAGGCTTGCTTATTTGATTTTAACAGCAAATACAAAGAAATCATTGGAAAGGCCTTTTCACAGCAAAAGTGAAATTAATAATGCCTCTGCACTTATTATAATAATATATATTATAGTCAATTTTTCATATTGCAAATACAACAGAGCATAGCTACACTACATGACAAATCTTAATTTAATCCTATTGTTAACAGTAATAACAAACTGTAAACTGTAAAATTTGGGCATAATTTAATTATAGTTACATAAAACATTTAAAATACTGAATTATGTCTGCATATAATATTTCATTTTATGGATAAAGAATTAACATTACGTACATAAAAATATGCCTTTTGTCATCCAACAACATTCCAAACACTACATAGTTTCCAGAAAAAAAGTGGGCAGTGATTGGACCCTTGTTTCAAAACCAAAAAGTCATATCTGCCAAGAAAATATTGGAGCGCATTCATTAATACTGCGATGTTTTGCGCTGCGCGCGCTCTAGAGGCTTGTCAAGAAGATGGCGGCTTCCTGGGCGGCATGAAACAATGTATACTTAGTAATATCTCCAGTGAAAAGCGCTCCCAGGGTCGAATTCGTTCTCTGAGTCCTCCCTCTTGGTTTTTAAATTAATTTAACGAATCGGAACGAGTAAGTATTTGGTGCCAGGCAATGACAGAATCCGCATTTTGTTGCAGTTTTCTCGGTGACGGCTAACGGTACATTCGCCATTTTTCTTGAGGGCAGCTAAGCGACGAAACAATAACTCAACTGTGCATCTCGAATAAAATCACACTTGCAGTTTTTACAGTAAATAAACATGTATTGCCTGCCTGTAACATTTTCTCTGTTGTGCCAAATGAGTAACGTTATGTAGATTTTGCAGTGTTGTAATGAGCTATTTAGCATTGAAGCTAACTGGCTGCCCAAAGGATCTCTTTGAACGGCTAACGTTAGTGTGCTAACGCGGCTAATAGCTAACAGCAGCGGCAGCCAATGTAAGTTGCTTTTTAGTCTAAGCGCTGTTTTATAAGAAAAAAAATCTGTATTTGAACAGTTTTATTGTATGTTTGTTTATAAATACATATGGAACACTAAAAAAGCACTACGCTTTTTCCCAGAGGGTTGATTGTTTGGTTTGTTTATCAAGAGAGGCGTGAAAAATCACACAAAGCTACTCTTATAATAATAATCTCTATCTGCATTCGCTTTAATACGGACTTGAAACGAGTAAATTTTATAGTCTTTTAGCTGCGGGGTTTAATGGACGTATTTAGTATTATAATACGATTTCAGTAATTTTCATTTCAATAAAAGCTGATATTTAGTTTTGTTCGCTGACTCTTTTTTGTTTATTTTTATTTATTTTTGCTCACCTCATCGGTTCACTGCCTTGTATGTGTTAGATTTATATATATATATATATATATATATATATATATATATATATATATATATATATATATATATATATATAATTTTTCACCTCTCATTTCTGTTTACTATTATAATTTATCATCATGATGATTATTATTTTCTTCACGCCGCCCATTTCTTTCTCTTTTTTTTCCGCCGCCCATTTCTATTCATTAGCTTGCGCGTGTTAGCTTAGCCACTTAGCAGCTAACCAGGCGCTCGCGCATGTAGCGTTTAGCTAGCCTCTGCAAGATGGCGGCGTACACATCTTCATCGCGCTTTTCTTTTTCTCCTAAACACATTTAACCCCAAACACTGATTTAAGACAAATGCACAGGAGCCCATCTGCATGTGGCGCGTTGTATTTTGAGTTACGCTTCTTCGTTTAGCCGGTAACTGGCGTTTGCTCCGCCGCCGGCGTCTCTATTTATTTTCCTCTCGTGATGAAAAGCGGGTTTTTTCCCGCTAAAATGGCGCTCGCGCAGATTTGAGCGGCTAATATGCTAACCGGCCGACGTTTTTTTCATAATCTTATACGTTTGATTTCCCTAAACGCTAACTAAAAGTGAGTAATTTTGTATATTTTTGGAGAGCATTTTGCAAAATAAGTGAAATAAATAAAAAACGCTCAGAAGTCGAACCCATTTCGGTGACCTAGTTAGCTTGCGCGAAGTTACAGAGCGCTAGCGGGCTAATCCAGTTAGCACAGAGCTTTTGACACACGAATGCTGTAGGAATCCCAATTAAATTCAGCGCTGTGCCTGGGGTTTGTGTCTCGCTAGAGAAGTGGACATGGCTTCTTCGGGGACATCGGTTCTGCAGCCGCGCTGGAAGCGGGTTTTGGGTTGGTCTGGCCCGGTTCCTCGCCCGAGACACGGACACAGAGCTGTGGCCATTAAAGAGCTGATGGTGGTGTTCGGCGGAGGCAACGAAGGCATCGTGGATGAGCTGCACGTCTATAACACAGGTAAGAATGATATTATATCGTCATAAGGGCGATGGTATTTTATTTCTTAAGCAATTTCTCGGCTTATTGTTTACATAGTTAGCCAGGTGCATTAGCGCAGTTAGCAGCTATACAGTAGAAAATCTGCATAAGTGATCAGCTACATAAGCTAAGATTGTGCACAAAAATAACAATTGGCTGTGTAATTCAGCTCACGCAATCATGACGAACGTAAACATAAGCGCAGTTAATTTCAGTGCATCTTCTGCTGAATGTGGCGTTGCATTTAGGTGCACTGTGAGCTGATATGTGTTATGTTAAGATGTTTATGAGTTAAAGTCTCAGCTAATTGCTATAGCACTGGAACTGGCACGCGAGGAAAATGCAAAGAGAAATGGCGGGTGAAAAGAACGCCGCTTGCGTCATCACAACACACAGGCCCCGCCCACAATAACTCCCGCATTGCAATGTAAATATTAATAGGATGAATGGAAGAGATTGTAATCCGCGGTATTTCTGTTGTGTGGATAACTTTGATGCTTAAGTAATGTTGCAAAGTTGTGTGAAGGCCCGAGGAGTGTTTTGAAATCGTAAGAAGTCGATACACTCCAGAAAGCATTGTTTTACGTGGATAATATGTATTGCAGTATAAGCTGCTGAGATGATTTTTAAGAGCGTGATGTAAAGATGCACTACATTTGCATTTTCTTCATTTGTCATTTGTTTTGGAAACTGTTTACAGCAATTTAGAATCAGGACAATTTTAGTTCCATTGATGCTATTGAAGCATCTGCTTTAGTCTTATTTATATATTGTTTGATGTTTTATGAATATTTTTATTTTTTTAAAGTTATTTCAACTAATTGCCAAAACTAGCATTTCTCATTTATATTCTAAATAAATATTTAATTCCACAGACAAACGCTAGCAAATTTTAGGTCCTTAAACAATTTCTTTATTTGTGAAAAATACTGTATGATTACAGAACCAAAAAACTGTTATCAAAAGTAAAAATGTTTTTCTTTAAGTTATCTTTTCTATTGTTATCTATCCAATTAATACATTTGTTCAAAACATAAAAACTTGGAAGTAGCGTAATATTTTAGACTGTTTATAATCAGTTTTAATTCTTTTAATACATGAAGTTAAACTAAATGGAAATGAGAGAGATTGCTTTTGCAATTACCTAAAATAAAATAAGTATTATTTATTTTTTTATTTTATTTTTATTTTTTGTGGTTTCAGGCAGTTAACTATCATAACCCTGTTCTGCACAGAATAAAAGAACATGGTGCATTGCAACACAGCACTGAAAGAACTTTATTCACCCAAACCCACAATGATGCAACTATATGTTTCTCAACAGCCACCAATCAGTGGTTTATTCCTGCTGTCCGGGGAGACATTCCTCCCGGCTGTGCTGCGTATGGATTTGTGTGTGACGGCACCAGACTTCTTGTGTTCGGGGGCATGGTTGAGTACGGAAAGTATAGCAACGATCTTTATGAACTACAGGTAAAGGTTGAGCTCAATAGAAGTGACTGTTGTTGTTTTTTATGGTATCAGTCATAATTCATTAATTCTATCAAATACTTCAAACAGGCCAGTAGATGGGAGTGGAAACGTTTGAAGCCCAAAGCCCCCAAGAATGGCCCACCACCATGTCCTCGTCTGGGCCACAGCTTTTCCCTGGTTGGAAATAAATGTTATTTGTTTGGTGGACTGGCTAATGACAGTGAAGATCCCAAAAACAATATTCCCAGGTAGAAGGCTTTGTTTAGTTTATGCTCAAAATAATTGATAAATGTAGATCCGCAAATAAATAGTTTGTCTGTTTCTACTCCAGATACCTGAATGACCTCTACACGCTTGAGCTACGCCCGGGGTCTAATGTAGCAGGCTGGGACATCCCCATTACATACGGCGTGCTTCCCCCTCCTCGGGAGAGCCACACTGCTGTTGTTTACACAGAGAAAACATCCAAAAAGTCTCGTCTCATCATCTATGGCGGCATGAGTGGTTGCCGTCTTGGGGACCTCTGGACTTTAGACATAGGTGAGAGAAACTATTGGCTTAAACTGTTTGTTCGAGAAATGCCAAAGCTATAACATTAACTAACGTGCATGAACTGTTTTGTTTTATAGATACTTTAACCTGGAACAAACCTGCCATTAGTGGTGCGCCGGCACCTTTGCCCCGTAGTCTCCACTCTGCCACCACTATAACCAACAAGTAAGTTCAAACTTTCTCAAACCTGTTTAAACATGCAGTGTTTATTTAAACATTGACTTCTTCAGGCTTGGAGGTGATTGTGCAGTTTATTTTGTGCAAATTTAAAGTTAACATGAATTCAACACGTGCTCCTAGTCTTATTGTCCATGTTATTTCAAAGAAACAAATTAGTAGTTGACCTCTATGATAATTGGCATTTTAGGGTTTTCTGATTGGCTGATGTGTGTCAGAAGCTTTTATTTTGACAGTGCTGAAACTGCACCTGATCTCAAATGGAAAGGAGCTCCCGTTCTCCATCAGCAATAGTTTACTAGTTGACCCACATTGAATTAAAAGTAATAGAAAGTGTTTTAGTTTTTGCTTTTCTGTTGTTTAATATTGAATAATGTTACTGAATAGTAAAAGAAAGGCTAATGATATAATACTTTCTCATTTAGAGCTGACATTTAGCAAATATGCATTTAATAAGTCTTTAAATGCAGACCTGCCAACCTGTACGCGTGTTGCGTAGCAGCTACGCATTTTGACATCAAAGTACGCTGGTACGATTTGTCACTCTAAGCTATGCTCAAATGTAGTGATGCCTCTGTTGCTGTCAAAACAAGCAACAGAAAAGGATGAAGAGTTCAACCAATCAGGGCGTTTTTTTTGTGTGTGTGGTTTTGCATTTAAATATTTTCTGCGTTTTATTTCACTCCTAGTAACCTATAGTTTTTAGTTTCGGTTCAAAGCGCCTCGTGCTTGCCCCGTTAGAAGCTCTGACAGAAAGGCTGCGTTTAAGGCTGACAGAGACACTAATGTGTTTGAGATGTGCTGTTTCCCTTAATGCAAATGTTAAAAACTCAATTTTGCTAATTTTATATATATATATATATATATGTATGTGTGTGTGTGTGTGTGTGTGTTTTTATTTATATATATTTGTCTTGAATAAAGGTATTTGCTTTGGCCATAAAAAAAACTTTTTTTTTTTTTAACCTATAAAATGGTAAAATCTTAATGAATGTCTTTTGTATTTCTTTTTTTTTTAAGAATACAATTAAGTGTAACCCTATAGTTTTCATAATTTCACATCACAAAATTAAAATGTGTTGAACCATGTTGACCTAATTAGTTGTCTAGGTAGTGTGGATAAAACTAACTTTGGTCTCATGTCTTCCTAGGATGTTTGTATTTGGTGGATGGGTACCTCTGGTCATGGATGATGTCAAAGTAGCGACACACGAGAAGGAATGGAAGTGCACTAACACACTGGCTTGCTTAAATCTAGGTACGTTAAACAGAGAAGCCAAAGGTCTTTAAAAATGGTGCTTCTGTTCATAGCTCATTAGGTTTCAGAACACAGCTTATATGCTTTCTCATCACTGCTCTTGACCTTTATTTACTTTAGACTCAATGTCCTGGGAAACCATCTTGATGGACACACTCGAGGATAATATCCCAAGGGCCAG
Organism: Carassius gibelio; assembly: GCF_023724105.1. Classification (NCBI taxonomy): domain Eukaryota; kingdom Metazoa; phylum Chordata; class Actinopteri; order Cypriniformes; family Cyprinidae; genus Carassius; species Carassius gibelio. The sequence goes on along the minus strand of NC_068403.1, from coordinate 5,245,901 downwards.
AGCCGGACACTGCACTGTGGCTATAAACAATAGGCTGTACGTCTGGAGTGGAAGAGATGGCTACCGCAAAGCCTGGAACAACCAAGTTTGCTGCAAAGATCTGTGGTATTTGGAAACCGGTGAGTTGATCTGATACCTCAGTGTAGAAGCTTTAATAATCCTTTACAAATACTTACATCCTCAAGGTGACTTGACTAAATGGCGAGCTCAGTGGTATCAGATTGCACTAATTTTGGAAGATTGGTAAAAAAAAATATGCTGGTATGCGCAGTAGAACTATAGTATTTACACAGACGTTTTGTTTTTATTTCTTGTTAATATATAGTTTAGTAAATTTTTATTTTCTATTTTCACTAGTTTTCTGACCTGAATATAGCTGTAGCTTTCCACTCATAGTATTATTATTATTTCAGATGATGTTTAAAATCTCATCTTTCGCTAACAGATCGTCCTCAGCCTCCGTCACGTGTGCAGCTAGTTCGTGCCAACACCAACTCTCTGGAGGTGAGCTGGGGGGCGGTGCCTACTGCTGACACTTACCTGCTGCAGCTGCAGAAATACGACATCCCTGCTGCAACAGCTGCCACGTCGCCAACGGTCAACCCAACCCCGTCTTTACCCATCAACTCGCCTAAGAGTCCTGTACCCGCCGCTGCTGCTCCTGCAGCTCAGAGTCTGCCCCTCTCTGGGGTCACAATGGTGCCACAAGTTCCTTCCCCCACCACCGGCATGCCAAGCAGCCCGCTTGCAGCCTCACCTCGTGGACCAGGTACAAATGACTTCCTGGTTTTGCAACTGGCAGACTGCTGTGCAACTTTCTGTGACGAATGCTATTAATAATTGTGACATTACATAAGATCATTTATGCTTTCCGTTCCCAGCTATTCTTAAAGTGGCAGCGCCTCATTCCACCCCCGGGACGTCACTCGTTACTGTGCGTCAGGCCACTCCAGGAGGAAAATCCCCAGTCACGGTTACATCACTTCCTGCAGGTGTCCGCATGGTTGTCCCTGCACAGAGCACCCAGGGGACGGTATGTAAATAATCAGTATCAGTGTAAATTTTACATAAGGGCTGCATAAAAGTGAAACATTTCACAAACCCCAAAGACTGCAATTTTTATTAAATAACACATGCATTAAATAAAATATGCATATTCATTGCTTGGTTCTAGTGTTCATCTGGTGAGCTAAGTGTATTGTCACACCCCTAGTGAGTGATAAGTGGTGATATAGCTCATAATTTTCCAAGTTTATGATACAGCTTTCATTCTTCAGGTCAATCATATTCATAAAAAAAGGAAAATCGGTTTGAATAAAGAAAGCAATAACTTTGCCATAGTATCCTTTCAAATGTTAAAGTTGTCACAGTCATGTGCTGTCACGCCTGAAAAATGTTCAGGCTCAAGATTTTTTTTTTTTTTTTTTTTGCTTTAACCCCTATATTTTATTTCAAGTTATAATTAGATTTTATTTATTAAAATTGTTTATTGTTTACCAATTGTTGTTAAGAAATAATAATGTTATAATTGTTGTTGTTAATAATAACAGTAATGTAATTATACAGTTGTATTTAATGTATTAATTTGAATTTAAATTAGATTTTATTATTTAAAAATAATTTATTAATAAACGGCAGCTATTACTGTTATAGGTGTTGTTGTTGGTTTTTTATTGATGTTAAATCACAACATTTATTGGGACAATTTTTATCAGAAATGTATCAATTAATTTTTTTCCACCCTAATTAATCAGTCCTGTCATATGTTTAATTTGCACTGAAACCCTTTTTAACACTGTTTTGGTCTCTAGCCAATCGGCAGCAGTCCTCAGATGAGTGGCATGGCTGCTCTGGCTGCAGCTGCAGCTGCTACTCAGAAGATCCCGCCCTCTTCCACTGTGTTAAATGTTCCAGCCGGAGCCATCGTGAAAACTGTGGCTGTGACTCCTGGATCGCCAGCTACTGTCAAAGTAGCTTCACCTGTAATGGTACGTATACGGACCTTTGACAAAACAACATAAGATCTGTAGCTTCCATCCAGACTTTTACATGCCTAAAATGGATTATTATTAATAAATTGCAACAATGTACTGTAGGGGTTTTGGGTTAACTGTCTGTCTTATGTGTTCTTAGAATAATAAAAAAAAATCAACTTCCCTTTGTCACATCCTTCCAGATTTGAAACAAATTGTGTCTTTGTTTCTACTTCCATTCTAGGTTGCTAATCCCGCGACCCGAATGTTGAAAACGGCTGCTGCTCAGGTCGGCACTTCCGCCATCTCTACTCCTAACACTCCGACTCGGCCGATCATCACTGTGCACAAATCAGGCACCGTAACCGTAGCCCAGCAGGCTCAGGTCGTCACCACCATGGTCGGAGGAGTCACCAAAACCATAACCCTTGTTAAGAGCCCCATTACAATGGGTGGCAGCGGATCTCTGGTAAGAAAAAAGGGGAGGGGGCAACAATAACCGTTTGTCTGGACTAGAAATTAGTTAAGTGACAATTCAAGGTAGTTAATAATTAAGGGCAATTCCAAACACACATCTTCCTTTTTTAGTTTTTCTTTTTCTTTTTTGTTCTGCTCAACCCCCGTGATATTAAGTACCACTATGGGATTATTTTCTAACCTTTCCCATAAGGAATTCATAAAATGAATCATCGTATGCAAAGTGTTTTTTTTTTTTTTTTTTTTTAATGGTCCAACTTTGGTATTGTAGCAGTTGACTTGATCCTCGAGTAATAACCCTTTGTTTTCAGATCTCCAGCCTTGGGAAGATGATGTCTGTTGTCCAGACCAAACCAGTACAAACCTCTGCGATCACCGGGCAGGCTGGAAGCAGTCCTGTTACTCTAATACAAGTCAGTGTTCCTGCTCATTTAATGTGCATACATTTCTTACCTAAACTTATGAATTCTTAGAGGGATAGTTCACCCAAAATAAAATTTGTCATCATTTGCTCACCGTCAAGTTGTTTCAAACCTGAACAGGTTTCTTTCTTTTGTTAAAGACAAAAGAATATATTCTGAACAGTGTTGCTAACCAAACAGTTAATGGTAGCCATTGACTTCCATAATATGGGGGAAGGGGCAATGGAAGTCAATGGCTGCTGTCAACTGTTATGTTACAGCACCCTGCAAGTGATCTTTTATACAGTTTGGAGTTTGGAGTTTGGAGCAACAGAATTTTAGTTTTTGGGTGAACCTACCTTAGGGCTGCATGATTAAGTGAAATTAAATCGCAATGGTGATAAATTGCAATGAGGCAGAAGCTGCGATTGTCATGCGTATCTTTCAGTGAAGCAAGGTTCTGTGATCAGTAGTAAATCTCTGTTCAAAGGTCAGAGGGAACTCAAAATACACCCCACAGAAGAACTCCTTATAGCTCCTTATAGAAAATCCCTATAGCTGTTGCCGATTAAACGGAAGATTTAACTGCTTTCACTGATTTCGTGTGACTAAATAAACACATGACTATTACAATATAAGGTTTATTCATCATATTATAATTTTTAATTATAATGAAGTTTTTTTATAATCATTCTTTCACTGAAGGATTTATTTAAACACTCGACTGACGTTATGAAGTGATTTTGGAGTAAAAACATGTTATTAACTCTGGTATTTTCACGTGCTTTTAGATAGAGCAGCATTTACTACGAGTATGTCATCTGCAATTATAAACGTGATTTTGTGTAGCTTTTCAGTGAGCTATGGCTCTGTGTAGTAAATGCTGCTCCTTCTGAAAGCATGTTACTTTTGATTTACTACTAATCACAGAACCGGCTTTACTGTCAAGATGCTCATGACTATAGCATCGATTAATCGTGCAGCCCTAACCTATTCTGTTAATATAAATTGTGAACTTAAAATGTCCAATGCTTATTTCCTATAATAAGTGGCTTTTTGCTATTTTGTACTTGTACGTGTTGTAATTTCTGTGATGGCAAAGCTGAATTTTCAGCATCATTCCTCCAGTCTTCAGTGTCACGATTCTTCAGAAATCATTCTGACATGCTACTCAAAAACATTTCTTGTGAATTTCCTAGAATAAGTATTTATACTTGTTTTTCTTAGACGAAGACTCCTCTGCCTGCTGGTACCATCCTGAAACTGGTCACATCTGCTGATGGCAAGCCCACCACAATCATTACAACATCACAGGCAGGAGGGGCTGGCACCAAACCCACTATCCTGGGATACAGCACAGTCTCTCCAACTACCGCCAACAAACCAGGAACCACCATTATTAAAACCATTCCCATGTCTGCTATCCAACAAGGAGCAACGGGTCCGTTTCACATCTGACTGTTCATCTCATTTGTAACTGTGCAACGTTTAAAGAGCTTTTAGTTAAACTATCTCTCACTCTTGCTCTCCGAGTTAAGCCACAACTTATTATATCTAACTAACACATCAGTTATTTTACACATCGTTGCAAGCTCACATGATTTCCTGATGTTATTTCCTGTCTCATTGCTAGGTCTGACTAGCAGCCCTGGCGTCAAGTCCCCAATCACAATTATCACCACTAAGGTTGTTACTCCTGGCACGGGTACTCCAGGGAAAATCATAACCGCTGTGCCAAAACTGACAGGTGCAGGACAACAGGGGGTCACACAGGTGAGGCCCATTTGAACTCTGTGAACACAAAGAATATCCATGCATCATTTTAAGCTCATCTATTTTTGACTTGGTATATTGAGTGGTCCATGAATATTTGATTTGCTCTCAGGTGGTCCTGAAGGGGGCGCCAGGGCAGCCTGGCACTATCCTGCGCACTGTGCCTATGGGTGGCGTGCGTCTGGTTTCACCAGGCACTGTGTCCGCTGGCAAACCGACTGTTACCACACTGGTTGTCAAGGGCACCACGGGTATGAATATTTAGTCTGTAAGCTTTCTCTGCAGTGTGCTACAAATGACGGAGAAATTGTTGTTGTTCTTGATATCTTTGCCTCAATTCCCTCTCTAAATTTAGGAGTCACAACTCTGGGTACAGTAAGCGGTACTGTATCAACTAGTGTGGCAGGGGCCAATGTGGCAAGCGCTAACGCCAGCCTGGTGACTCCAGTCACCACACTTGGCTCCATCGCAACATTGTCCAGTCAGGTGATCAGTCCCACGGCCATCACTGTGTCTGCTGCCCAGACCAAGCTCGCCACCGCTACAATACAAGTGAGTTACACTTATTATTATTATTGTATTAAGTTTTTAAAGAAATTAATACTATTATTCAGCTGGGATGCATTAAATTTATCTAAAGTGAGAGTAAAGACATTTATAGTGTTACAATAGATTTTGATGAATTCAGACGAATGCTGCTCTTTTGGACTTTCTGTTTATCAAAGAATCCAGAAAGAAATGATTCCACAAAAATATATTAATAAACTAAATAATGAGACATGTTGCTTAAGCTGCTTTGCATCACAGAAATAAATGTCATTTTAAATATTCAATAAAAAATGTCATAAGTTTAATGTTTAAAATTGTAATAATATTTCACTGTTTTTGTTGTTTATCATTAAATAATTGCAGCCTTGATGAACGTAAGAGACTTCTTTAAAAAACATTTAAACATAAAAATAAACATATAAAATAGATAACAAATTATAACTACTTTTTACACCGTTTAAAAAAGTGCAGCTGTTTTATTTTGTATTTATATAAACAAATACAAGTAGTAATAATATGGTTATGTACAATAATTCACTTATCGATTCCTTTTGATGTGCATAATTAATGAGGACTGGAGCTTTCTTGAATTTTTTTTTTTTTTTTTTTTTTTTTCTCTTAGTCGGCAGCCCAGCCTACTCAAGTAACCCTGATCATGACTCCAAGTGGTGCTGAGGCCCAGCCTGCACAGGATCTTCCTGTCTCCATCCTGGCCTCTCCCACCTCAGAGCAGTCCACCACCACCGGTGCTGATGCTGGTGACGGCGCTGGAGATGGTGCTACCACCGTGACACTGGTCTGCTCCAACCCTCCCTGCGAGACACATGAGACTGGAACGACTAACACAGCTACAACGGCTTCTGCCAAAATGGGCAACGAACAGATTTGTTCCAACCCTCCATGTGAGACCCATGAGACTGGAACGACCAATACAGCTACAACAGCTTCTGCCAAAATGGGCAATGAACAGATTTGTTCCAACCCTCCATGTGAGACACATGAGACTGGAACGACTAACACAGCTACAACAGCTTCTGCCAAAATGGGCAATGAACAGATTTGTTCCAACCCTCCATGTGAGACCCATGAGACTGGAACGACCAATACAGCTACAACGGCTTCTGCCAAAATGGGCAACGAACAGATTTGTTCCAACCCTCCCTGTGAGATGCACGTGACAGGCACCACCAACACAGCAACCACGGCCTCTGTAAACATGGGCGGAGCACAGCAGATGTGCGCCAACACACCCTCAGAAACCCACGACACGGGCACCACCAACACAGCCACCACTGCCAGCTGCAACATGGGATCTAAAGAGATGGGAACCGTTAACAGCAAGACCACGTCGTCTTCTCCAACTACGTCTTCAGCTTCTGGTTCAGAACCAGAAACGCCCAGCTCAGAGGGCAGTGCTGGATCGGGCGCCATGCGGCCGGAGAATCCCCGCACGGGGACCACTAACACCTCCACTACCGCCCGCTCCAACATGGGCTCCGACCAGACGGGAACGGTGCAGAGCTCCAGCAAGAGCCAGGCCGGCATTTCTTCTACATTAATGCCTGTTTGCTCCAACTCTCCCAGTGAAACGAATGAAGAGGGCATCACAAACTCTTCTCCTGTGTCTGGTGACATCCAGCAGGTCTGCTCAAATCCTCCCTGTGAGACACATGAGACGGGCACGACCAATACGGCTACGCAGTCGAGCTCTAGTATGGGCAGTGGGCAAACCGATGTTGTGCAGAGGGTGTGCTCCAATCCGCCCTGTGAAACTCATGAAACTGGCACGACCAGCACACCGACCCAAGCCTCATCTTCTATTGGTGCTGGACAGAACAACACTGTGCAGAGGGTGTGTTCCAATCCTCCCTGTGAAACCCATGAAACGGGCACAACAAACACACCGACCCAAGCCTCATCTTCTGTCGGTGCTGGACAGAATGACGCTGTGCAGAGGGTGTGCTCCAATCCGCCCTGTGAAACTCATGAAACTGGCACCACCAACACAGCCACGACAGCAACAAGCAGCTTAGAAACTGGAGAAGTAACAGGTATTTATCTTTATTACACCTGAAGATGATTTTTTTTGTGTGTGTGTGTGTGTGCATATGTGAACATTATAATGTATAAAGTATATAATCCACTCATGTTTTCATGTGTTATAGTTTGTAGAAGAGAGACTGTAGTATATGTAACTAAAGGGTTATTTATCTATTTTTGTCCCAGCTTGTCACTGATCTCTTGTGCCGTCGATCTTGCTAACCGGACATTAAAATCGGTTAAAAAAGGGCTGCAAATCAAGTGAAAATAAAAAAAAACAAAGGGGCTACAAAGCAATAATATAATGATTCTGTTATTAAGTATTAAATTATTATTATTATTATTGGTTGTTAGTATTTGTATTAATTGAATAGTGATGATTTAATTTTTTTTTTTAAAGATGTGTTATGTATTTATTATAATTGTGTAGTATTAGTGTTAATAATAGCAATAATGATAGTAATAAATTTATTTATTTGCTTTTAAAAGGGAATCTTTTATTGATCAATATTGATATTGATGAGATTGATAAGTTCCATGGGCAGATTTATTTTCTTTGTTAAATATGAAAATGTATTCAAAGGTACATCTGCATATTAAATTTTTCCATGTATTTTTTTTTTTTTTGTGCCTAACCCCCCCCCCCCCCCCCCCAGACATTTAAAGCTGTTAATAACTAACTTACCCATATGTGGACCATCTCAGAAGTACTAAATTATCCATATTTTCTGATGTTAATTAAAAAATGTTTTGCATATTTTGCTTAAATTGGCACTGTAGTGTGAACAACTGTACAGACATATATCCACTCTATTATACAATTATGATCAACGTCAGTAATCAACATAAATTGTCCATCAGTGTCAGTGCATCCCTAGTAGTTAAGCTCGTCTGTGTTTGACCTTTAAGACCAGCAGGCCGGTGATGAACAGAGTGACAGCGGCACCAGCTCAGAACCCTCATCATCTACAGAACCAGCCAATCCCACAACACAAAGCAGAGCCATCACCACAGTAACACAGGCCACGCCCACTCCAGGACCATCAGTACCGGTACAAACACACCTCTAATCTGATCGGCTAGCTTTATGTGGATTTCCTGTGGCCAACATCCCTGTATATTCCACTTTGCTCTCAAAGTTACTAGGAAAGTCATTTTACATGCACACACAATCCTTTCATGTCAAATTGGGAAAGTCTTTACCGGAATAAGCTGTAGTGCAAAGCACGTTTGCTGATAGTCATGCAGAGTTTTTACAAATGCATGCATTCTGTTCTTATGCATGCAAATAAATGCTCTACGTTAAGATGTTTTGTTGTCATTCTCATGTTCTGATTGTGTTTTCTCCACAATGCAGGAGATTTCATCCATGGCTGGATCTGCGGTAGTGGCTGAGGTCCCAGGAGAGGCCGAGGCCATGGAGCAGACCAGCGCTGAGGCTGAAGCTGTGGCGGCGGGAGAAGAGCCCATGCAGACCGAGTGTCAGGGAGAGCTGGGTGAAGAGGGAGCTGTTAGGGTTGTTGCCATAGATGAAAGCGCAGCCGGTGAAGAGGGCACTGTGCTACAGGTTCATGTCGCCATGGAAGCACAGCCAGGTCAAGGAGATCAGGCTGAGGTGAGGAACTTTTTGGCAAGTCACCTTTACTTGTTTAGTGTATAATGTATATAATGTATAGATTCGTCATTACTGCCTCACAGTAATAAACCGTTAATTCACAGGATCAACGATGCAAACTTTAAAAATGAAACATTGTAATTCTTCTGTAAAGCAGTTTTACAGATAATAGTGTCAAGTTCAGCTGGCAGTTCAGTGCTGATTCAGTTCAGCAAATATGTCAAGTTACGCTATAAGCAGCTCTACAAAAGGCAAGTGTCGTTATTCAGCTCAAATCGATTCAGTTGTTCAATAAGGGTCAATGTTGCATGATCCATCCATGATGAAGCAAATTGTAAATCAGCATTTGTTTAAATCTAGTGATTTAGAGATGAGTACATATTAATTTCCGTATCCTACACATTTATGCTTCCGTTAGTCACTCTTTCCCAAAACAACAGTAATTCAGTTATTTCTGTGCCACATGATCTATCAGAAATCATTCTAATATGCTGATTTGCTACTCAAGAAACATTTCTAATTATCGTCAATGTTGAAACAAGTTGTGCTGCTTCGTATTTTGTTTTTTTCTGAATTATTTGATAATTAGAAAGTTCAAAAGAATTGCATTTATTTGAAAAGGAAACCTTTTGTTACATTGAAAGTCTTAGTCACTTGTCACTTTGTAAGTCTCCTGTCACCTTTAATCAGTTTATTGCATTTTTGCAGAATAGAAGCGTTTATTTCTCTTGTGCAAATAAAAAACAATTCTCTGTACTCTCCATACAGCAGATGGAGGCCGGTGTGGAGGGCGCAGAAGCGATGAGTCTCGCCGCTCAAGACTCAGAAGCCCTCGCTCTGCCCCAGGAGCTGATGTCTGCAGAAGGACAGCAAACCACCCTCATGGTGACCGGACTGACTCCAGAGGAGCTGGCAGTGACGGCAGCGGCTGAGGCTGCAGCACAGGCTGCGGCTACAGAAGAAGCGCAGGCCCTTGCCATCCAGGCGGTCCTACAGGCAGCTCAGCAGGCTGTGCTCAGTAAGTGTACGAGAGACTGCCGTATGCATTACGATGTTTACTGAAGGGTTTGAATTCTCAGCTTGGCTTGACTTTGTCTCAGGTGAGGGAGACGCAGGTCACGAAGGGCAGCAGTCCACCACCATACCTATAGTTCTGACTCCGCAGGAGCTCGCTGCTCTGGTTCAGCAACAGCAGCAGCTCCAGGAGGCGCAGGCGGCCGCAGCCCAGCAGTTAAGCGCTGCAGCAGCCGCAGCTGCACTTCCCACCGAAGGCTTGGCACCAGCAGACAGTCTCAACGACCCAGCATCTGAGAGCAATGGCCACGAGATGACAACTGCTGTTGCGGGAGCTGTGGTCCGTCTCCTTCCACGTACCTCTGCAGAGAGTAAGAGATGTTTGTTTTTGTTTTTAAATGTTCATTTTTAATGGTGCAAACAAAAATGCTTGATGACACTTTACAACACAGTCCCATTTCACACAAAAACTTTATTATTATTATTATTATTTTTTTTTTGAAAATGTACTGACTTTCAAGCTGTAGATTAATTTATTTCTTAATTTGGGGAAATGTGGCATTGCATCATTTGCTCAGCAATGAATGGGTGCCATCAGAATGATAGTTCATACAGCTGATAAAAACATCACAATAACCCACACGACTCCAGTCCATCTGTTAATGTCTTGTGAAGTAAAAAGATGCATTTTATCAGCTTTTTGAACTCTTGTTCTGACGGCACCCATTGACTGCAGAGGATCCTTTGGTGCTAAATTTTTCCAAACACTTTTTGGTCTCATCTCGGAATATATATATACTTAAATCCCCCCCCCCCCCCATGCTTAAATGCCTTTTCTTTTGCTGCAGCTCTAGCCCCATCAAGTACTTTTGCACCATCTCAGCCGATGGTGGTAGCCAGCCCAGCCAAGATGCAAGCGGCCACTGCTTTAGCTGAGGTGGCCAATGGGATTGAATCAGCAGCTGGGGTAAGTTTACTGGTGGCACATGATTTGAACTGATGCATCAATATCCATTTCAGACATTAAACTTTTTAAACAATTTTTCAACCATCTCTATTATTGTAGAAGCAAGAAGCTCCTCCAGCCGTTGTAAGGCCACCAGTGAAGAAAGAGAATCAGTGGTTTGACGTTGGAATCGTTAAGGTCACAAACATGGTTGTCACACACTATTATGTGCCAGCAGATGATTCAGCGGTTACTGATGTAAGTAATGATTAAATTGCTGTTTATGTATTTTGCTGCAATTCAAGTTTTGGAAAAAGAAGTGTTATTTAGGACTAATTTAAATTAATTTGGCTGGTAGAGAAATAGCACTTTGGCTGATTTGATTTGGAAGCAGGATTTCATTTTGACAGTTCTGAGAACTTCATTAGCTTGTTCTCTGTTTAACAGTCCTATTTAATAATAGAGAGACAAACTACAATATTTTCATAGAATGTCAGCTTTTAACAAATACAGCTTTCTGTCTAATTAAAGGGATACTCCTCCCCAAAATGAAAATCTTGTCAATCACTTAGCCCATGTCGTTCCAAACCAATAAAAGCTTTGTTTGTCTTCAGAAAACAATTTAAGATATTTTGTATGAAAACCGGGAGGCTTGAGACTGTCCCATAGAGTGCCAAGTAAGTTACACTGTCGAGGTCCAGAAAAGCATCGTCAGAATAGTACATCTGCCATCGGTGGTTCAACCGTAGCGTTATGAAGCGAAGAGAATACTTTCTGTAAGCGAAGAAAACAAAATAACTTTATTCAACAATTCCTTTGTCAACAGTCTACTCTGTGTCTCTCCATGTCAAAATATGCTCTTTTGTGTCAGCTGCGTCACAAGGATGCACTGTTTCTACATGTATTTAGCTTTGATTTGAAAGAAAACATTGCGTCCTTGTGGCGCTGCTGACACGGAAGAGCATACGCAGCATACGGTGATATGGAGAGACAGAATTGACAAAGGAATTGTTGAATAAACTCATTATTTTTGTTTTCTTAGCTTACAAAAAGAATTACCGTCGCTTCATAACGTTACGGTTGAACACCGATGGCAGATGGACTATTCTGACGATGCCTTTCATACTTTTCTGGAGCTTGACCGTGTAACTTACAGTCACAAGCCTCCCTGTTTTCATCCAAAATATCTTGAATTGTGTTCCGATGATGAATGAAGCTTTTTTACGGGTTTGGAATGTAGTGTAGTGGGGGGTAAGTGATTAATGACAAAATTTTCATTTTGGAATGGAGTATCCGTTAAATGTTAATCTTGTCATAATCACTGTGTACTGTATGTAAAATTTGTATTATCCGGTCTTTCTTGAGAAAAAGTTTGTCCACATCTGCAATAAAATAAAAAAAATACAAAAAAAAGAGAGGGAGAATCCATATTAGTTGACCACTAATCATCTTTTTTTACTTTGATGTTGCAGGATGATTCTGGCGCGATCCCAGATTACAGCCGAATGAAAAAGATCGAGCTTTCTCCAGGCACTGCATACAAGTTTCGAGTGGCTGGTATAAATGCGTGTGGCCGCGGGACATTCTCTGAGGTCTCTGCATTTAAGACCTGCTTACCTGGCTTCCCTGGAGCCCCGTGTGCCATTAAAATCAGCAAGGTTGGTCACTGCAAAGGGCTTGTGTTTGGTCTAAATGTGGGTTAATCTTGGTCTCTAAAATAGTTTTTCTTTTCCCATTAGAGCCCCGATGGTGCCCACCTGACCTGGGAACCTCCTTCAGTGACGTCAGGGAAGATCATTGAGTATTCGGTCTATCTGGCCATCCAGAGCTCACAAACAGTCGAGGCTAAAGCATCCACTCCAGCTCAGCTTGCCTTTATGCGGGTGTACTGTGGGCCCAACCCGTCCTGCCTAGTGCAGTCGTCTAGTCTCTCCAACGCCCACATCGACTACACCACCAAACCCGCCATCATCTTCCGCATCGCCGCTCGCAATGAGAAGGGCTATGGCCCTGCAACACAAGTCAGGTGGTTACAAGGTGAGGATATTTCGATTTATTTATTTTTTTTGGCTGAACATTTTTTTAAGCTATGTAATGGGTTTTGTTTTATTAATTTCATTCAAAAATGTTTGCAGAAACCAATAAAGATGGCTCTGCAGCCAAACCTGCAGCAAAGAGGCCAGTCTCGTCACCTGATATGTGAGTTTGTGGCCATTATACCTTTCAAAATGAACTTACCGATCTGCGTACCCAACCTAATGTTTCTTTACCTGTTCAGGAAAGGCGCCGGCCCAAAGAAGGCCAGATCTGACCAGTGAGAGCTCACCGTGACCCTTGACCCCGCCCTATGTATGAGCTGAACCATGACTGAACTCCACCTCCTGCTTCCACTTCTCACCCCATTCCATCCTCTGCAATGAACCAGAAGGAAACTGCAGCCAAAAATATGAAAGCGTTCAAAAAAAGGAAAACCTTTCCATTTCCATTTTTGAGAAATCCGCTCCTATCACTGGACATGTTGGTGCTATGGACGCCTAATTTCCAACTGTATTTTTTCTTTTTTAAACATTAATGTTCCTCCTCAGAAGCACATACATTTGCTTTTCCTGACAATTTTGTGTAAAGCGATTCCAACAGCAGCGTTCGGTCTAGTTATAACTATTATCAAATACTCATTTTCTGTTTTTTTTTTTTTTTTTTTTTTTTTTTTTTTTTAAGCTTATTCCTATACAAGCAATAGATAACAGAAAGATAACTTTGCTCTCTTGTCAGTTTGTTGTTGTTTCCATTATTTGGGCAAGTCTGTATATTTCAACCACGTGCTGAAAGGAGACGGAGGAAGGAGTGCGGACGACGAAACGAAGCAGGGGAAATGCATCGAAATCAAATGAAAACGGACAGCACTTGGTTATGCTTATGAGGGAAAAGACTCTGTAATTATTCATTCACTTCGAGTTCATTAGCCTGTTTTGCATCACTGTGTGTTCATACATTTGCTGTGAGGGACAATTGAGGACCGCAACGCTGAAGACTCAAAGGACTTCGATTCATGTAGATGAAAAGCATACTACTTTTGCATTGCATCAGCTAGATCTTGTATAAAGAGAGAAAATCCCAAAAATAGTAAATGGTGATACAGGAGTTCTTTGTGTGTGGTTTATTTTTGTAATTATTATTTTTCTTCTCATGTATTTGTGCTTCAGAGCGCAGTTTTAAACCTCACACCTCTCTTCAGCATGTTAACTGCTCATCCCTGTAGTCTCCATGCTTGTGGATTTGACATGCGGGCCACAGTGTCTCCCGTGTTCATGAATGATTTCACCTTTACTTTGGGAATTGTAGTGTAAAATGTATTTGTTCTAAACAATAACCCACTTTTGAGGTTTTCTCCACCCTTTTTCCACCCAACTTGTTACTTTTTTGAATTTATAGAGCCCTACTGCAGAAAAAGATGCTTTCATTTTTATTTCCCTCTTGTCGTTAGTCTGTAGTTCCTGTACATTTACTTTTCTGATTCTGACGTTTATTTTATACGCTTGGTTTTGTGAGTTGATCGATACGAGTTGGGATTCTTCTCCAGCTGTGCAGCAGAAGTTTGAACCATTTTCATTTTCTGCCTCGGACTGTTTGGACTTGTTTAGGGATGCAGGTTTGTGTAAATGCTAAATTGGTGCATAGTAAGGAGAGGTTTTGATTTGTATGTCTTTTTTGAATGGAAGTTGGAAACTGTTCCTGTTTCTTGTGGTTGGGAAATGTTGCAGATGGATTGTTGGCTTAGCCAGAGTTTGAACTCCGTTGTAAATTAGTTCTTTCACGTAGCAAGACGTAAAACAAAACTCTTTGCCTTTTTTATATAATTATCTGTAACAAAATGTTTTTACATGTTGTCATCTATTGATTGCTTTTGTGTCTTGACATAAAAGTAACAGAATTCTGTCTCTGTGTTAATTTGTCCTGTTTTGCCTGCATTTTTGTCATTTTGTGTTGCTGATGGTCTTGTCTTCTGAGCAATGTGATGTACAAGAAATATAGATGACCAGCAAGAGATTAAAGATTATTTGTATCAGGAAAAAGAAGAGAAATGGCTTTGGGCTTTAACCTTCACTAACATTCTCTTTCAGTATAGTAAGTGAAAATGTACTATATTTGCCATCAAATTGCTGTAAAATTATACTGTCATTAACAAAGGATTGCTTAAGGTGATTTGGCTCGTAAGTGTACAGCATAGATTTACAAATTGGTTAACTTTATATGTGTGTGAAATTGCTACACGTATGCATATGGGGGAAAAATAAAGAAGGAATATGAATATAAGTCATATACACTTGGGATGACTTCAGGGTGAGGAAGTTATGGCTTAATTTTCATTTTTGGATGAACTTGCCCTTTAGCTCCACACACCTGGGGGTTGTTCCATAAAAAACAGGGATTAAACTCCAAAATGGATGACTTGAATGAGCCTAACAAATAAATTGGGGCTAAAGTGGTTCCATAAAAGGTAGTTGAAGTTCATGCAATCTCACTAATTTGATCCAGGTTTATTTAGTCTAGATAATTGCACGTGCACGCTATTCTTAAGAAGCCCTGATTGTGGAGCATGGATTCATCAATTTACCATGGCAACTAAGGGGAAAGAAAGAGCAGCGTTTGCTTCTGGAGACTTATAAAGAATTTAAACATATGATTACCAAAAAAGGGAATACCGCAGCTATTAATAAAACAAGAGTAAATAAAAAAGTGTGTGTGTGTGTATTACTAACTTTTACAGCAGCAGTTTAAGTGACGAAAAAAAGAACATGGCAGCAGGTGAAAATAGAATATAAAAATATTGTTCAGAATGGTAAGTGTAGTCTAAGTACTAAGCTTGATGTTACAATTGTCCAGTCTCATGTTTATTAATTGCAGCTGCCAAAAAGAAGAGTGAGGTTTCTGCCACTGGGGGAGGGCCACGGACAGCCAACTTTACTCCGACGGAGGAGCTGGCATTAGAAATTATTTTTATTTTTTATTTATTCTTTCATTCCTAACCAAATCTTTTCATTTCATAGTGATGCCAAATTCTGTGTGCTTGTTGGATCCACC
Organism: Carassius gibelio; assembly: GCF_023724105.1. Lineage (NCBI taxonomy): Eukaryota > Metazoa > Chordata > Actinopteri > Cypriniformes > Cyprinidae > Carassius > Carassius gibelio. Next base: position 5,230,031 of record NC_068403.1, on the reverse strand, counting down.
AGACAACATTCTGAACCCTGTGAGTATGAGTTTAAAGCACCGATTTATTGTCAAGTGGTGATTTTATTAAAATGAGTTAACTAATTGTTTCAGGTTGAAGGCCCATCAGGGGCGGATCTAGAAAAATATTAATGGGGTGGCGAGAAGCGGGCAGGAATTTATGAGGGGTGGCAACATATGGCAGACGTATACTGTATATACTGAAATTTGTCACAGTTATCACAAAAGGACACAGGCTATCATTTACAAACTTAATCTCATGCAATCGATGTCTTACATTTGAAACAGTTATATCAAACATAACAAATATATAAGGAATAAGTGACCATACCCCATAAGCACCCCCACACTCACTAATGCATACAGTATGCATCAACATGTAATTAAGAGCATTATAAAAGGTTCAGTGTTATCAATATGTCAATTTATCATAAGAAACACAAGATTTTAACAGCCAATGACATTTCCAGCTGGGGAGACTCAACTGATTTTCTACTGTTTAGTGTTAATCATCATCTAACTCAACCAGTCAAGACTACATTTAGCCTTAGATGTTATGAATATGGTCCCTGAAGCATAGGTTTTAATAGCTGACAATGATAATAAATAAACATTATAGGCACAAATACAAATGTACTTTTAGAAATTGTTTTTGAAAAATATGGTGTTATTGTTTTGGCAAGCTTAAATTAAAATTTCTATGAAAACTTGTGTGATATTCCTTTAAAATAATGTTTTAGTATATATTTTTTAAAGTATATTTTACTAAGCAATTTCTTACATAATTTCTTTGAGTTAGACCAAACTTTTATTTTGGTTGGATTGTAACCAGTGTTTCTGTGTTTTTTAATTAACTATTATTATTAGCTAATAGGAAGTATAGCATATCAAGTATGCTAATACTTGAAGTATAGCGTACTCTACTGTGCAATAGTACTATATTTCTATTTGAATTTCTTCAAGTTATACTGAAATTTTATTTTGACAGGTTGTCGTAAAGACATTGCTGTTTCTGTCAGTCTGTGTATACGATATGAATGAATGACGATAGTTTTATCAAATGAAATGGAGAAATCCTCTCATAGTGCACTGACGTGCACATGTGTAGCATACATCATGCATCAATATAGTGAAGAGCTGAAAACACCACGCATGCTTCAAGTGTGTGTGTGTGTGTGTGTGTGTGTGTGTGTGTAGTAGAGCACACATTCCCAGAGACGTCTATAACAACACCTTAAGGGTTCCCATAAGCAGGATTTATTGTTGTGCCCCCCTTCCTCAAATATGATGATGGGAAAAAAAACTACTAGAGGTGAAAAAATAACTTAAATCAAATAAAAAACTAAAGGAATAAATTTTATTATTTAAAAATCACAATTGTAGCTCTCAACATTTACCTGTGGCTATAACTTTATTATGACTCTTATTTATTTTATAGTCTCAAGCATTCAGAAATCATGCAAAAGAAACTAAGCAGTTTTACTATGATAAAATCATGGTTTATTTTTGTAAGTGTTGTGATATGCACAGTTTTTGTTGAAGAAATTATAAAGCTTGTGTCATCTATAGCAAAAAGGTGGCCAAAAATTAAAGATTAAGTGGAATATTTGAATGAAATGTTTGGTCAGTAGCGTAAACAAGGATTTGATTGTCCTGTAAGTGTAACAGCAGCAATCACATGGCATTTGTAATAACATGTACATAAATTGTTTATACATTATGTATCTTAACAGTGTTATTATTAACCAATCATTATTGCCTCATAATTTTTTTATATAATGCATTTAAGCCATTTTAAAGGCTATTGATGGCTTAGGTCTGTTTTTATAACAACATCAACAAAAAATATATTACAGTATATTAATAGCCTACTTTGTAAATTATTAGAGTTTGGGGATTGCGAATCATTTGAATCAGTTCGGGAGTTCGTAGCGGAATCGCGAATCATTTGAGTCAGTTATGGGGATCGCGAATCATTTGAGTCAGTTTGGGAGTTCGGAGCGGCATCGCGAATCATTTGAGTCAGTTCGGGAGTTCAAAGTAGGTTCGCGAATCATTTGAGTCAGTTTGGGGATCGCAAACCATTTGAATCAGTTCGGGAGTTCGGAGCGGGTTCGCGAATCATTTGAGTCAGTTCGGGAGTTCAAAGCGGGTTCGCGAATCATTTGAGTCAGTTTGGGGATCGCGAATCATTTGAATCAGTTCGGGAGTTCGTAGCGGGATCGCGAATCATTTGAGTCAGTTATGGGGATCACGAATCATTTGAGTCAGTTTGGGAGTTCGGAGCGGGTTCGCGAATCATTTGAATCAGTTCGAGAGTTCGGAGCGGCTTCGCGGATCATTTGAGTCAGTTCGGGAGTTCAAAGCGGGTTCGCGAATCATTTGAGTCAGTTTGGGGATCGCAAATCATTTGACTCAGTTCGGGAGTTATGAGCGGGATCAGGAATCACGAAAGATTCGCGCTCGTAAATTTTCAAATTGGCCATAACCTTTAATTCGTTGCTGCCAACTGGGGTGGCAGCAGGGGTGGCAAGGCTTTCTTTTAGGGTGGCATTTGCCACCCCGGTAGATCCGCCGTAGATCCGCCCCTGAGGCCCATGTACAGTTGAAGAGGATGAGGAGACTGTGTCATTATGTTCAAGGCGGCCTGAGGTAGGCACAGATTTGCACATTATACATTTAAAAGCCTATATGTGAGGTGCTAAATAGTGTGTATTTCCATTATGATTGGCAGCAGGATGCTAACACCCTTCTAGAGCCCTCTCAGTCTGGGACCACATGTTACCAAGTGAGTATTAAGAAATTACAAAAAAGTGGCAAGAGCACTCAATCAAATAACTGAAATTTGTCTCCTATAACCCTGCCTGTTTCATTGTCCTCAAAAATGGCTTCAATGTCCCAGTCTTCCTCTACAATCCTTGGTTGACTCTCTCTCCTCAGACGGGCAATGTTATGTAGTAAAACACATGCAACTACAATGTCACATGCCCTTTGTGGAGTCACTGAGGTAATTCAGGCACTGGAACCTTGACTTGATGAGCCCAAATGCCATCTCTATACGAGCTCTTGTGTGTACATGCATGGGCAATATTGTAGTTGTGCTGTGCCTCAGTCTGTGTCTCCTGATAGGGAGTCAAGAGATAAGGCAGGCATGCATATCCCTTATCTCCCAGGAAAACACCTGAGAATTCACCTGAATCGTGTGTGCGGTGGGTTTTTTTTTTTTTTAAATATTAAATTTGGTGAAGTTATTTTAAAGCTGTAGTTTTTGCCATACTAACATACCTTGTGCTAGTTGGTGGGAAAGAGAAGAGGCCCGAAAGATTCTGGAATCGTGCACTGAGCCAGGCCATTTTCCCTCTACATTTGAGATGAGCAGAACACTGGTTCCCAGCATATTATAAAGAACAATCCGTTCTACAGTAGTAGCCTACAATGTCATCTCAGTGGGACTGTACCTGTACATTGATGCTGTGTAATGATTTCCGATTAACGAAGTCTGCTTCATGCGGATCAGACGGACGCTTTATGCGCACGTGGGTGCAGTCCAGAGCTCCGATAACATTTGGGAAAGCTACAAAGGTTAAGTGTTTGTCTTTCAACTGCCATGTCTAATATTAACAGACAATAAATATTTCCATTTTCTATACAGCCTAGATATTATTTGAACTCACCAGCGATTCCATAAAAGGCCTGTTTAATAGTACAAATCGCTCTGTGGCCAGGGAAGGTGATGAACACATTGAGTAATTTTTCTAAAGACCGGTACACCATGCTTTGCTGATATTCTCTGCATCTCCAACTGGTGTACAAAAATGTTCCGCTGGCAAAAAAGCGAAGTGCAATGCACACAGTCTGCGGGACTGTGAGTGCTTTATTACGCCGTGGGCTCCGTAATCTACAAGCTATCCCTTCCCTCGAGAATCTATACCGCTCATGCAGGTAGTTGTCACAAAAAGCCAATGGGTCTGCCCTGTCCCTGAAAGTAAGTTCTCTTTGAAATGTTCTGCGTATGATTATCGCTCCCTCATCAATGAAAGGACACGCCATGACTATGCGTCCAACATATGGGTTGAGCTCCCTATTTATAGACATTTAATTGCTTCATTACAAAAATCACACCAACTAAACAAATGTAACTTTAATTTTCTACATTTGTTTCACTTTTTGTATGTTCGAATATATTACATTTATTCTTGGAGTGCATTTGCTTTCTTTTTTGGACTGCTAGTGGTTACATTAAATAAAATGGCATTATGCCAGAGTCTGATATAATATCATCACATTCCCAGCGGGTCAGTGTTAAAACGATATTCAGATTAAGCATCAACTCAGGCTTAGCCTGCCCCGGACCAGGCTAGTTTCCCAGCATAAGTTGCCAGGGTAACTGAGTTTGAACTATTTTAAGTTCGCTTTATGAAACTGAATCCACCGACAGTAAGTCTGACTAACAAAAATAAGCCTGGCTTGTTTTCTAATCTTGTTTTATGGAACAGCCTTCTGGTCACCTAATCACACGCACACAGCTGTTGCTCATCCTGATGGATATTTACACTCCTTCCCCACGTCTCTCTGGGCTGGATTATTAGTTGTTGAATGTTGACTAACACAAGCACTAAGTGGCGATATGTGTGTCCTATCCTTGTTTCTGTTCCGTTTTCAGGATTTATGTTGCTCTGGTTTTTCCCCCTTTTAGAGTGGTTTCAGTTGTGTGTTTTTTTTTTTGTACTTTTATGACTTATGAATAAAGACCTGCATTTGGACCCAGACCCTTGTTTACACTGTGTATTCACTTACTGCACTGTGACATTTATGAGGTGAAGGGGTTTATTTATGAGATATTTATGAGATTCAATTTTATTATTATATAATATTTCATGAATGAAAGTGTAATATTATAACAAGAATTATCAGTCTATGATGAACTATGGCATAATTATGACAAGTAATATGTATGAGGTGAAAAGTATAAATAATGACATACTAAGTCATCACGATTTTAAATTTATGTTTTAAAGTTATGATTTATGAGATAAAAAATACAACTTACTAAGATGAAAAGTCTGATAAAAAGTTGAAATTCTGACATACTATATGAGATGAATAGTCAAAATTATGACACTGTCTTAATGACAAAGATTATTTTTATTAGATGAAAGACCTAACTATAACAGAAGGCTGAAATGATAAAGTCTAAATCTTTTAGACTTAATACATTTTTAATGCCATTTTGATTTTGATTTATAGTTTCATCATTTGATCTCATTATTTTAGTCATATTGTGATCATCTCCATAGGTGGTGAAGCTGAAGAACGTCTTCCCCCACGGCACAGGCTTTGTGCTGGTGTTTGAGTACATGTTGTCAGAAGTCATTCGGAATTCCCAGCATCCTCTCACCGCATCCCAGGTCAAAGGTTACATGATGATGCTGCTGCTGAAAGGAGTGGATTTCTGCCACGAGAACTCAATCATGCACCGGGTGAGACTGTGTTCCTGACGACATTACATTTGTCCTTCACTGTGATCTGTCCTACATATGTGCTTCACAGGATCTGAAGCCTGCAAACCTAAAGATCGCTGACTTCTGTCTGGCCAGGCTCTTTTCCAATGAAGGAGATCGTTTGTACAGTCACCAGGTGGCCACCAGGTGATCATTTACCAGAGCTTCTGTCATGCTAGCATTGAGCTACATTGGTCCTAACAGTGAGTTTCAGCTACAGCATAGATCATGTGTGGCTATAGCCAAAAATACGTGGTATGGGTCAAAATTATCGATTTTTCTTTTATGCCAAGAATCAATAGTATCTTAAGTAAAGATCATGTTCCATGAAGATATTTTGTAAATGTCCTACTGTAAATATATCAAAACTTAATTTTTGATTAGTAAAATGCATTGCTAAGGACTTCATTTGGACAACTATTTCTCAATATTTAGATTTTTTTTTGCACCCTCAGATTCCAGATTTTCAAATAGTTGTTTCTCTCCCAAATATGCTCCTATCCTAACAAACCTTACATTCATGTATAGATTCTGTAGTCATCTTTCAGATTATGTATCAATCTAAACAAAATAAAAGAAAATAGACACTTATAACTTGTTTTGTGGTCCGGGGTCACATATGACTAGAATATCTGTTGTGCTGTGTTTCAGAGCGCCAGAACTTTTAGGAGTTGATCTCTGGTAAGAAATTGTGGGATTATTTTTTTCAGTCACCAACTTTTTTTAATGGAATATTTTAGTGTTTATTATAAATTAACTATGGAAATTAATTCAGATGAGTTGTACCAAAATAATAATGTATTCAAATGAGCATTAAGGCAATTATTTAGATACTTCCTAGAAAAGTAGTTCATTCTGTGTCCACTAGATGGAGCCTTTTCTACACTCAGCAGGTGTCTGTGTGTGTCTTTTCTGGCTTGTTTCAGGGCAGTGGGCTGTATTTTTGGGGAGCTGTTGAACAACTCTCCACTTTTCCCCGGAGAGAATGACATTGAGCAGCTGTGCTGTGTGTTACGAGTGCTGGGAACTCCCAACCAGAAAGTTTGGCCAGTGAGCTCTCATTTACATTTGCTATGCCTGTTTCTCATTACAATCAGCGTCATTTTTAGACGGTTCTAGGCAAATTGTAGCTACCCTTACAGCAAGACAGTATTGTATAATCTGATAGGTACCATTATTTATCAGAACACCGGCCCTGATTACAGTTTAGATTAGAACTCCTTGACACGCAAAACGTGAACCGTGTGTGAATGTTTTCACCCATGATGATTCAGTCTAGGAAATAACAGAACTATCAGACTACAATAAGATCACATTTAAAGAAAATCCCCCATTCCTTTGGAGGAGATCATGCCAGACACGTCACCACAAGCTGTGGACCTGCTGAAGAAGTTCCTCATCTATCCGTCCAAACCGAGGATCAGTGCGAGACAGGTGCACATTTGAAGTTCTGTACAGGTTCATTCAGTTGTGTCCATGGAATGAGACTCATAATGCCCGTCTCTCTCTCCTCAGGCTTTGCTCCATCAGTATTTCTTCACAGACCCTCTCCCGGCTCATCACTCAGAGCTGCCCATCCCTCAGCGTGGAGGAAAGCACTCCAGACAGCGCATGCAACCCCCTTATGAATCCACAGTGGATCGACCTTCACACGTTAGCTTGGTGGACTCCAGTCTGATCCAGAAACATGCGTGGAGCTGTTCAGGACAGGGATATGAGCAGAAATGTAGGGCTTTGTACTTTGTTACACAGCGGGAAGTGGCCCATTAAGTCATAAACATTTATTTCATTTTTAAAGGACAGTGAAAACATGCATCATATGTTATAAAGCTCTGTTATACAGGAATTGGCTATATAATGTTTCAGTTTTGCTGAATATACTTTTAGTGAACATGTCTAACTTAATTTTTCTATGATATGTTTTTAAATTTCATCTAATATTTTCAAGAAATTATCTATTATTAATAATCAATACATATAAAGTCATAATTTAGACAATTTTTTTTTTAGCCACTATTATGACTTTTTGTCATTATGATTTACCGAAGCATAATTTGTCTTTTCTTGAGGATGAAAAAAATAATTAAATGTGCAAATGCTTTGTAATACAGGTTAGAGGTTATATAATGTTTCTGTTTTGCTGAGTATACTTTTAGTAAACTTTCAAATGGCCTAGATTTTCTTTTTTCTGATACGTGTTTACATTTCTAATAAAGAAATAATCAATTATGGTTAAAAATATATATAAAAATAAAAATTATGACATACTAAGACATTGTCATATTTGTGAGATGAAAGATGAAAGTCTTTTATGTCATAATTTTTACTTATAATGATTTACTAAAGCATGATTTGTCATTTGTTGATGAAAAATAAAATATTCCGATAGTTTTTTTTTTTTTTATAATGCTCTGTTATACAGGAATAGGTTATGTTATGTTTCAGTTTTAGTTAACTTTTAAACTGCATTTCTAACTGTATTACATGCTTACAGAACACATTCTAGATAAGTAGCCTATTTGACTTGATATCATCTCAAGCTGTTTTACTTAATCCACTTCAGAGGAATTGTAAAATGAGAATGGAAAAAACTCAAACGATTCTTCCTTTTTCCTCAACAACCATTAACCTTATCATTTCACTCCAGCCGGTGTAAATGAACTGGTTTTGGTTTTATTCAGTTAAACGTTTCTTGATCAGCATTTTAGAATGATTTCTGAAGAATCGTGTGACACTGAAGTCTGGAGTAGTTATGATGCTGAAAACTAAAAGAAATTACATTAACATTACATTACACAAATATATTCAAATAGAAAACAACTGTTTGAAATAGTAACAACATTTAACAGTTTTTCTGCTTTTACGGTATTTATGAGCAAATAAATGCAGCTTTGGTGAGCAGAAGACACTTGCTTTATTTTAAGGTGCCCTTGTTACAGTGTAATTATAAATTTTTGTGCTGAGTAATATTAACTACATGTATTTAGGGTTTGGCTTAGGGTTACATGCATGTAATTATGCATAATTTATTGTTATTAAAATAGTAAGTACATGTAACGTGTAACAAGGACAACTTAAAGTGTTAGAAAGACTTATTTCAAAACATTTTACCATCTTAAAGCTTCTGTGCATAAGTGTCCACCCCCCGTTGTATAGTTCATAATAATAAAAAAAACGTTCTACCTTTCAAATGATGTTATGTTGTTGAAAAGCTGTAAAGGAAATTAGTCTTATCACCGAACATGCAAATAACTAGTTTCTATTAATAGTGCGTCAAGCAGTTCTGTCCTTGTTTTATAGCTTAGATTATTTACTTAAATACTGAATTACATTTTTTATTTCACTTAATTAATTGAACCACTAACTTAGGTCATAGCGGTGAATCATTTCACTCAACCTCAAAGGTGGAGGCAAATAGTGTAACTTCAGTGAATCTTCAGTTAGGGCATATAAACTCCAAACCAGGATTTTTGTTCTGTTGTAGTCTGCTAAAAAATTTCATACTTTACATTTTTTAGCTGAATGAAAGACACACAGCATCATTCACTGCTCTAATTTCCCTTCTGACTGAGCGAACAATGGGAAAGAAAACGGTACGCTTTGATTAACAAATGACTTCCACAGCCCCCTCTGTGTGCATGTGGTCAGGCTGGATGTCTTTAGAATGATTGCAGCATTTGCATTAGTGCGATCCACAACTGTTCACTTGTGTTACATATTAAGCTATGCTTTGCATCTATTATTGGCTCCACTTTCCCTTTTGCTTAAATAAAGATTTTTTTACCCTAACTATACATGTAATAAAGTAAATATTTGATAATTTACTCTTGAGTATTTGATTTTGGTCATTTTTACTCTTTGTGGCTTTGCATATTTGTAATTCTCATTTGCAATGCAGACTGATGTGGGATTTTCCAGACTTTTTTGTGCATTTGTACTCATGAGGCACCACGTTTGCTGAAGCTGACCTGTCTTTGGCTCCGCCCGCTGTCCCCACATGTCTCACCCACAATGCCAGAGCACAGAAACTTTCACTCATAAAGTTCTGACCCATCATCAGCGCTCATCTTCATCGCAGACACCTGTCCTGAAGACTGAAGAGATAAACCCAGGTATGCCACTTTGCAATCAGATCTACATTACCATATCTACAGTTGCATTTGCAAAGCAAACAATGCCAGTGATGCTTATCATGTAATTTCATTCTAAATGTCATTTTTGTTAAAAGGATAGGCGAGACTGTCGTTGGTGTTGTGATTTGTCATGCAACTTGCTAAGTGAAAGTATGGGTTTTGGGAAAATATGATTTGAAATGTAAATATGGTCTTGTGCACATACAATAATTGTTATTCAGTTGATTTCCAAAGATATATAGGATGTTTTCCTGAAATTAATTACAACTTTTAACTGAAGATATTGCAGTTATCGAAACAAATAATATATTTTTAAAAATCCTCTTTGCACTAAACTTTACATTGCTACTGCAGAAAATATATATACGTGTGTGTGTAAAAAGTTCCAGACAGACATGGAGACCTCCGTTGAACAGGCTCGCTGGGTTTCCTCCTTCATGGTATCATCAGAGGTAATGCCCTCTTACCCAACTGACTCCAGCTATATGGTCCACAATGAAGAGGGTTCGATGTTCCCCTGCATTGATGCCGATTACAGCAGCCTGCCATCTTTGTTCAACAGCCCGGTCCATGGCTGTTCATCTGGAGCTTTTCAAAACAGCCCAGGTACAGGACACAGCACACTATTATGGCAGTATCACATGGTACTTTGATATACACTACCTACCATTCATCCAATCGCTGTGAGATTTTTTAAAATGTCTTTAAAATAGATGCCTCATAGTGTCACCACATTTGATAAAAAATACAGTAAAAACAGTAATATTGTGAAATATAATTTCTATTTAAAAATCACTATTTTCTGTTTTCATATATTTTGAAATGCAATTTATTCCTTTGATGACAAGCTGAATTTTCAGCATTACTCTAGTCTTCAGTGTCACATGATCCTTCAGAAATCATTCTGATATGCTGATTTGCTGTTTTAGAATCATTTTTAAATCATTATCAGTGTTGAAATCAGTTGTACTTGTATATTTTTGTGGAATTTTAAAATTTTCAGGATTGTTTGATACATAGGAAGTTACAAAATACAGCATTTATTTAAAGGGGGGGTGAAATGCTCGTTTTCACTCAATATCCTGTTAATCTTGAGTACCTATAGAGTAGTACTGCATCCTTCATAACTCCAAAAAGTCTTTAGTTTTATTATATTCATAAGTGAAAGATAGTCTGTACCGATTTTTCCCGGAAAAACACGACTGGCTGGAGGCGTGACGTGTGGGCGGAGCTAAAGAATCACGAGCGCCAGTAGGCTTTTGCGTTGAAAGCGTTTGGAAGCTGTGACTTTACCGTGAGGAAAAAAACATCCAAAACAAACCATGGCTAACAGTCAGATTCAGCCGTTTATTTATGATCCAGAATCAGATCCAGAGGCTGAAACTGAACGAGAGCAGCAGCAGCAACGACTCGCTCCGAGGGGGGGATCGAACCCGGGTCTCGGCATGGGAGGCAGACGCACTAACAAGGAGGCAGAGATATTTTAAGCAGTTTTACTCACCGCCTGGGGTTCCAACACACGATCGTGACCCTTTTTCGTTGGTATTGCATCATCCTTAAGAAATAAACGATACGCAAATCCGTCGTCAAACTGGGCCTTGTTTGTAAAACAAGCATCTTCGAAATGCAGGGAACAAACACAAACACAAACACTTGCACAACTCCGTTGATGCTCTGTAAAAATAAACTCCATCCACTGGTCCCTTAATGCTGGTTTTTTTTGGTAATCTGTGCAGGGTTGTCTTGCCCTGGAAACCAAAAGCACCTCTTTTTGTGACATTTCGCGACGCTCTCGCTCTGATCAGTGAATGCCTCTGCTCTCAGTGCTCTGCTATACGGGAGCGCGCGCTCTTCCGGCAGAAGTGCCTCAGGACCCATATAAGGAAATTCCGCTCCATCTAACGTCACACAGAGCCATACTCGAAAAAACCTTTTCCGAAACTTGTGACAAACCGGAAGGAGTATTTTTGGAACAGAAATACTCCTTCAAACGTACAACTTAATTTTTGAAACTTTGTCCATGTTTAGCATGGGAATCTAACTCTTTAACAGTGTAAAAAACTCAGTATGCATTAAATAGCATTTCACATACCCCCCCCCCCCCCCCCCTTAAAATAGAAATCTGCTGTAACATTTAAATGTCTTTACTGTAATGTTTGATGAATTTAATGCATTCTTCATGGATAGAATTATTAATTTCTCTAAATGCATTTACATGATACCTTAAGAACAATGCCATAGTATTAACATGTCCATAATGTACTGTGCTGTCCTATGAAGTAAAAAGCCAATAAATAATATAACAAGGACCCTCTAGTACAGATAAAATATATGTAAGCCAAATTTTCAAGCTATAAGGTAAGTGTCATGCCCCTGTGTTGTTTTTCCTCCCCATGTGTGCCGTGTATCCTTTTAATGAGTCATTCCTAGCATGTAAAGTATTATTGGCTAGTGTATCCCTGATTTCCTAGTTCCTCACTCCTTGCTACACACAGCGTGACAGAATCTCCGACCAAAACAATTACCTCAGTTTGTCTATCCTCCGTTTTTCTCAGTGTTTTGTTTCTGTTGTGTTCAGTGGATCCCCTCCTTCGCCCTGAATTTCTTCTCCTCCTGCTGGAGCAGGGAGGCCGATCTCTTGTGAACCATATCAGACAGTTCCTGTTGTCAGCCCACATCATCAGCTACCTGGATGACGCACTCTGCGCTTTCTATGATGCAAGCCTAAATACTTTGTACAGAGCGCTGTCGTCCGGAGATAGTCCTCGGGAGGAATTCGCTGCCTTCATGGAGTGAAGTCTGGCTAAAAACGGGTCTCTATTTAGCATCTGCCCCATGGATGATCTCGCTGGATCCACTCCTGACCCAGAGCCCAGCCCACCTTCTTCACGATGTGCAGAGAAAATGCCCGAGTCCACCACTGACAGAGAGCCAGAGCCTGCCGCAACCGATGAGCCAACACTAGTGAAAGTGACAGAGCTGAGGATCGATGCGAAGTCAGAGGTCATGACATCAGTCCAGGTGTGTGAGCCGGCAACACTGCCTGCCAAGAGGGAGAGGGCCACGGACCGTATGAGTGCAGAGAGGGGCTCCCCTACCTGCACAGCTGCTGAGGGTGAGTTGAATATGGTCCGGCAAAAGGGCCAAAACGAGGAGGAGGATCTCATTGACTGAGAATCTGATCTGGCAATCGAACTGCCCCCTGTCCTCTCTCCTTGTCTACGCTGGACCGGTCCAGCCCTCCTTTGTCCATGGTTACCTCGTCTAGCCCTGAGGTGGCTTCCGATTCTTCAGTGCCTGCTCCTAGAAAGTGTCCTAAGTGCCTGCTCCTAGAAAGTGTCCTAAGTGCCTGCTCCTAGAAAGTGTCCTGCAGTGCTTGCTCCTAGAAAGTGTTCTCCAGTGCCTGCTCCTAAAAAGTGTCCTCCAGTGCCTGCTCCTAGAAAGTGTCCTCCAGTGCCTGCTCCTAGAAAGTGTCCTCCAGTGCCTGCTCCTAGAAAGTGTCCTCTAGTGCCTGCTCCTAGAAAGTGTCCTCAGTGCCTGCTCCTAGAAAGTGTCCTCAGTGCCTGCTCCTAGAAAGTGTCTTCCAGTGCCTGCTCCTAGAAAGTGTCCTCAGTGCCTGCTCCTAGAAAGTGTCCTCTAGTGCCTGCTCCTAGAAAGTGTCCTCAGTGCCTGCTCCTAGAAAGTGTCCTCTAGTGCCTGCTCCTAGAAAGTGTCCTCAGTGCCTGCTCCTAGAAAGTGTTCTCCAGTGCCTGCTCCTAGAAAGTGTCTTCCAGTGCCTGCTCCTAGAAAGTGTCCTCCAGTGCCTGCTCCTAGAAAGTGTTCTCCAGTGCCTGCTCCTAGAAAGTGTCCTCAGTGCCTGCTCCTAGAAAGTGTCCTCAGTGCCTGCTCCTAGAAAGTGTCTTCCAGTGCCTGCTCCTAAAAAAGTGTCCTCCAGTGCCTGCTCCTAGAATGTGTTCTCCAGTGCCTGCTCCTAGAAAGTGTCATCAGTGCCTGCTCCTAGAAAGTGTCCTCCAGTTCCTGCTCCTATAAAGTGTCTTCCAGTGCCTGCTCCTATAAAGTGTCCTACAGTGCCTGCTGCTTGCCCTTCCACCCGCTCCAGCCTTCTCTACCGCTGTCATCTGGGAACCCCTCTGCTCGACCCCAGCCCATCATCATTGCGGTGCGAGCCCTGCGGGACTACCATCCTCCAATGTCGCTGTGGTCAGAGTCTCCCTCACCTCTGCCTCCAGCCTCTGAGGGTGGGACTCCGCCGTGGCCCATTGACCCATCAGCTCCACCATGGCTCTGCGGCCCCACCCCTTCCATGGCTTCTCCATCCGTTGGCTCTACCGTGGGCCACTGTTATGGCTCCCCCTGCTCCAAGCTCCTTCTGATTTCTTCCTCTGTTGTCTCCTCTGTTGTCTCTGTATGCTGCCCACCTCTCAGGTGTCCATCCCCCTCTGTTGTTCAACAGTGCAAGGTTGCACCTTCCGGGAGGGGGGGCAATGTCACGCCCCTTGACTCATTGTCGCCTGTTGCCCCGTGTATTCCCTTGAAGGTTGGATTAAAGTATTATTGTCTTGTGTATCTCTGGTTTCCTCGCTCCTCACTACATATAACATGACAGTGAGTGAAACTCAATGATTACACATTTGATTTTTACTTCAGTATTTAAAAGGTAATTTATGCAGCTAGAACTAAAAATCAATATCTTAAAACTTGGTTTTAAAGTTGTTTGACATCTTCAGCAATGGTTATATTTCAAATGCATTGCTAAAGGCTGTGTTTTGTCTTTTCAATATGACCACTTACACCAAAAAAAAATGTTGTTGGCTGTTTTAAGTAAAAGGGATTCATTTGTCTCCAGAAACTTGATTTCAGTTCCTTTCCTTGAGCTTTCCTTCCTCTCTCCCTCAGTATATCCCGTTTACTCCTCTCCATTCCTCGGAAACCTGTCCTGGCTGGAAAGTTCTAAAAGCCTCCAACCTCTAACCAACCTCTTCCCATCATCCTGGCACAGCAGTGCTTTTTCTAAGACGTCCACGTCATCCTTCCACAGTTCCACGGCCCTCTCCTCTGCCAGACCGCCTTGTTCTACCCTCCACTTCCCTATCCAGCATCAAAAGGTGACCATTGGTGTGCAGGAGAGCATGAAAGGAGATAGGCTGAGTCCTTCTGGAGATGGGGAGGCGTTTTTTGGAGGTGTGTTTCCCCCTACAGTGAGTGACGTGCATGTGCAGGCAGACCCTTTAAAAACCAGAGGTGGGTATAATGGGTAAATGTTCTCAAGTAAATTTACTTCGTTCCATTTACTTGAGAAAATTTTTTGGGTAACTAATACTTTTGTACTACTGTATATTTAAAGATGGGTACTTTTACTCTTACTTAAGTAAATTGTTGGGGAAAAATCTGTACTTTTTACTTCGTTACTGTGTGCGACACTCTCTCGTTACTTTATCTTAATGCAATCAAAGTTATAAATGCTTCAGTTTATTCCAAAAGCGTCGTCTACTTTTCTCTGGGCAATGAGCGATACCCATTCGTGAATGATTCTTTCTTCTGAGTCAATTCTGTTCAAAGGCTTGATCAAACCAGTTGGCAAACCAGTGAATTGGTTCATGAATCAGTTTGAATGATTCGTTCAGTTCCCTGCCGCATGCGCCGAGCCAGAGAAAGATGCGTTTTTACAGCACTGGTCATTATAACCAATCACACAAGATTCTGTTGAGCTTATGAATGCAATTGTCAATCAGATGAGTCATCGCTAAAATGCCGATGCTTCCTTCACTCGCTCGCTGATTAAATACCTCCTTCTGGCTAATTCTATCATCAGAAACAACAAGTGCAGATGTGTGTACGAATCTGTAAATAAGATATTGATTTCACAGTGTTAACAGTTTCAGTGATTTTAATGGCAGTTTTTGAGAGTGATTGAACTCAAGACTGTCAGTGAAAATATTCTTTGATAATGTAACTGTTATTTGCTCTCTTTATGTACAATGAAAGATTAGTTGCAGTTTTTATATCACATTAACTTTCAATGTTAAATTCACATTTAATATAAAGTCAGTCGTATTAAAATTATGTTATGGCATGACACCCATATCTGTTACTTAAGTAAACAGACAGGTTTTTATCCATAGTTAATAGATTACATTGTTAGGCTACTTTGACAATCGCATGTTATCTAACATAATCTATAAAGGTGAGAATCTAGATATTTCATGATAAAGTTCCTGTGTCTGGGAATGTTTCTAATAAAAACATGCAATATATATATATATTGCACTTAACTAGACTTGCACTTGCACTCTCAGACTTGCACTCTCAGACACTTGTGCTTCCGCTAGCGACGTCATTTGCAGTCTTTATTATTATTTTTATTTTGTTCTATTTATTGATAACTTTTTGTTTGAATCTTTCAACATTTTACAACAGTAGCCAGGTGGTGAAGACAAGAAAAAAGAAACTAAATTACAATGTCACTTGCAATCGCTACTTGCACTCTAGCGGACCTGTGACGTCACTTGCAATCAACACAAATCGTGCGTGTTGCCAATGGAGACAAGACGCTGTGGTGGTGATTAAACGATTAAAACTAAATTAGTTGGCCTACTACTATAATGTACAGGGTCCTGCAAGAAAAAGACTAGACCGGCAAATCCGTGGCCACAGAACAGCAGAATATGAACGCAATGCACAATGTTAAGCGTTTTCCTCCTGTAGAAAAAACAAACACTTAATATGGAATAATGTATTAGGACACGTCAACTTCAATTAAAAGACCAAATTCGATATATAGTTATTAATTAATGTACTACAAGGCAAGCAGATGGCTATGAACACAATGCAAACTTTTAATGTGGCCTAATATAAGATGATAAAGACAATTCAGTAGGCCTAGCCTATATGTCTTGTTATTGACTCAACATATATACAGACCAGCAAATATGAACGTGCATCATGAAATGCATTAAGTGATTTTAAAAGGATCACTCCGTACAGGCAAGCAGATGAGTACAGAACGCAGTGCATTAAATTGTACATTAAACGTTTTCCTCCTATAGAAAATCATTATAAATAAAACACATAATGT
This sequence comes from Carassius gibelio, assembly GCF_023724105.1. Taxonomy (NCBI): domain Eukaryota; kingdom Metazoa; phylum Chordata; class Actinopteri; order Cypriniformes; family Cyprinidae; genus Carassius; species Carassius gibelio. The sequence goes on along the minus strand of NC_068403.1, from coordinate 5,213,322 downwards.
AGCTTAATGGACAAAGACAGTGATATAAACGAGGTGTAGAAAGTTTATTCTATATGCAAAAATGCTTAACGCGAAACTCTACACGTTGCGTTTATTCATCACCACCACAGCGTCTTGTCTCCATTGGCAACACGCACGATTTGTGTCAATTGCAAGTTTCCAGGGGCGGATCTAGAAAAATATTGATGGGGTGGCGAGAAGGGGGCAGGAATTTTTGAGGGGTGGCAACATATGGCAGACGTATACTGTATATAGTGAATTTTGTCACAGTTATCACAGTTTGATGATAAATATATGTGCACACTACAAAAGGACACAGGCTATAATTTACAAACTTAATCTCATGTAATCAGTGTCTTGCATTTGAAACAGTTCATATAAGGAATAAGTGACCATACCCCATAAGCACCACCACACTCACTAATGCATACAGTATGCATCGACATGTAATTAAGAGCATTATAAAAGGTTCAGTGTTATCAATATGTCAATTTATCATAAGAAACACAAGATTTTAACAGTCAATGACATTTCCAGCTGGGGAGACTCAACTGATTTTCTACTGTTCAGTGTTAATCATCATCTAACTCAACCAGTCAAGAGTTAGCCTTAGATGTTATATGAATATGGTCCCTGAAGCATAGGTTTTATTAGCTGACAATAATAATAAATAAATAAACATTATAGGTACAAATACAAATGTACTTTTAGAAACTGTTTTTGAAAAATATGGTGTTATCGTTTTGGCAAGCTTAAATTAAAACTTCTATGAAAACTTGTGGGATATTCCTTTAAAATAATGTTTTAGTATATCTTTTTTTAAAGTATATTTTACTAAGCAATTTCTTACATAATTTCTTTGAGTTAGACCAAACTTTTATCCTCTTATAGCGCGCTGACGTGCACATGTGTAGCATACATCATGCATCAATATATTGAAGAGCTGAAAACACCACGCATGCTTCAAGTGTGTGTGTGTGTGTGTGTGTGTGTAGTAGAGCACACATTCCCAGAGACGTGTATAACAACACCTTAAGGGTTCCCATAGGCAGGATTTATTGTTGTGCCCCCCCCTTCCTCAAATATGATGATGGAAAAAAAAACTACTATAGAGGTGAAAAAAAATACTTTAATCAAATAAAAAACTAAATGAATAAATTTTATTATTTACAAATCACAATTGTAGCTCTCGACATTTACCAGTGGCTATAACTTTATTATGACTCTAATTTATTTATAGTCTCAAGCATTCAGAAATCATGCAAAGGAAACTAAGCAGTTTTACTATGATAAAATCATGGTTTATTTTTGTAAGGGTTGTGATATGCACGTTTTTTGTTGAAGAAATTATAAAGCCTGTGTCATCTATAGCATAAAGGTGGCCAAAAATGAAAGATTAAGTGTATATTTGAATGAAATGTTTGGTCCGTAGCCTAAACAAGGATTTAATCATCCTGTAAGGGTAACAGCAGCAATCACATGGCATTTGTAATAACATGTACATAAATTGTTTATACATTATGTATTTTAACAGTGTTATTATTAACCAATCATTATTGCCTCGTTATTTTTTTTATATATAATGCATTTTAAGCCATTTTAAAGGCTATTGATGGCTTAGGTCTGTTTTTATAGCAACAACAACAACAAAAAAATATTACAGTATATTAATAGCCTACTCTGTAAATTATTAGAGTTTGGGGATTGCAAATAATTTGAATCAGTTCGGGAGTTCGGAGCGGGTTCGCGAACATTTGAGTCAGTTCGGGTGGTCAAATCGGATTCGCGAATCATTTGAGTCAGTTTGGGGATTGCGAATCATTTGAATCAGTTGGGGAGTTCGTAGCGGGATCGCGAATCATTTGAGTCAGTTCGGGAGTTCAAAGCGGGTTCGCGAATCATTTGAGTCAGTTTGGGGATCGCAAACCATTTGAATCAGTTCGAGAGTTCGGAGTGGGTTCGCGAATCATTTGAGTCAGTTTGGGAGTTCAAAGCGGGTTCGCGAATCATTTGAGTCAGTTATGAGGATCGCGAATCATTTGAGTCAGTTCGGGAGTTCTTAGCGGGATCGCGAATCATTTAAGTCAGTTATAGGGATCGCGAATCATTTGAATCAGTTCGAGAGTTCGGAGCGACTTCGCGGATCATTTGAATCAATTCGAGAATTCGGAGGGGTTCGCGAATCATTTAAATCAGTTCGGGAGTTCGTAGCGGGTTCACGAATCATTTGAGTCAGTTCGGGAGTTCAAAGCGGGTTCACGAATCATTTCAGTCAGTTTGGGGATCGCAAATCATATGAATCAGTTCGGGAGTTCGGAGCTGGATCACGAATCACGAAAGATTCAGGCTCGTAAATTTTCAAATTGGCCATAACCTTTAATTCGTTGCTGCCCCTGCAAGTGTAGCAGGTAGCAGAGAGTGTAAGTAGCGATTGCAAGTGACATTGTAATTTAGTTTATTATTTCTTGTCTTTCCTGTCAAAATATACAAAATAATTAATCAGAATACTTACTCCTGCTCACTTACGCCAAAGAACTCCCCGCTCAAGTTCGCCGTCTCTGCAAGTTTAACAATGGCAGTTTGCACGCACAGCCACTTAGAAGATTTACATCTGTCAGACAGGTTGCTGACGTCGTCAAGCTTCGTTTGAGTCTGCGCGTCAGAAACGGAAGTGCTAAAAAACGCTAAAACTGGGCTTCACTTGTCTCAATTGAGTTCCAATGGGGTCGCTGTGTCCATTTCTTTTACTGTCTATGGTTGCTGCCCCTGCAAGTGTCGCAGGTAGCAGAGAGTGCAAGTAGCGATTGCAAGTGACATTGTAATTTAGTTTATTTTTTCTTGTCTTTGCCACCTGGCCACTGTTATAAAATGTTGGGAAATTCAAACAAAAAGTAAAAAAAAAAAATTCAATTAAATGAAAATAAAAAATTTGCTAGCGGAAGTGCAAGTGTCTGAGAGTGCAAGTCTGAGATTGCAAGTATGAGAGTGGATCACATTGGCAGAACATCTTTGTCTTGTTTTAAGCCAAAACCTTAAAAAAACAAAAAACAAAACAAAAACAAACATTAACATAAGATGTAGGCACAGTTTCACAGTATAGCTTACTGCAGTTTTTTACCCTAGTATTCTTACTGCCAAAATTACAGAGTACAATCAAAATTCAAAAGTTGAATATTCTTCAGGTTTCTTTTGGTACAACTGCTATTTGGTTTTTTGATGTTACTCTGAAGATTCTTCAGATCAGCACTTTGGATTTTGAAATGTATAAAAATCACCAGCACATAATTATACATTCTCATTATACATTCAAATTGAAATCTTAAAGATATTTATGAGTGTGTTTCTGAACAAGCTGGACAGTGATGTGTAAACATTATTTTGGATCTTTTGTGGTGGCAGAGCCGCATGAGTGTGTGAACTGTGGGGCCACTGCAAGCCCTCTGTGGCGGCGTGATGGAACGGGACACTACCTCTGCAACGCCTGCGGACTGTACCACAAGATGAACGGAGAGAACAGACCCCTCATCCGACCCAAAAAGAGACTGGTACACCACTCACTATAGTGATAAAGAGAACAAACTTTTAAAAAAGGCAATTAAAAACACTATAAAAAAGTTTCAATTGAATACAACAGTGATTTGTCTGAAAATAATTTTCAATTGTAATTTATTCCTGGGATGCAAAGCTGAATTTTCAGCATCACGGTCACATGATCCTGCAGAAATCATTCTAATATGCTGATTTGCTGCTATTTATAGTTTGGAAACTGTTGTGCTTAATGTTTTTGTGGGAAACATGATACATTTGGATTATTTGATGAATAGAAAGTTCAAAATAACAGCATATATTAAAAAATATATGAATGATTTGTAGCATTATAAGTGCTGTCCTTGCTGTATAAAAGTATCATTGTGTTTTGAACACTAGTCTAAATCTGATCTATAGACTTTCTGCTATATGATATTTCTCTTTCTGTAGGTCACCAGTAAGCGAACAGGAACTCAGTGTGCGAACTGTCAGACCAGCACCACCACGCTGTGGAGACGCAACGCCAGCAGAGAGCCTGTGTGTAACGCTTGCGGACTCTATTTCAAGCTTCACAATGTGAGCAACTTCACTCATTTCACATAACTTTTTTACTAAAACGTAAAACGAGTGTCATTTTAATATAAACAGTTGTGTCACTCAAGACTCAAGACAAACTTTGTCCAACACTACATTTTTACCCGCATTTGTGCTGTTACCTGATTTGCATGATACGTTGATTGAATTGCGTGCCAAAAAAAACACAAATTCCATCTTGAAAAATCTTTCAAAACATTTCAGCATATCCAACATGTCAGCTTCTGACAGTTTTCAAACAGTTTTTTATTAGTCATGCAATTCCATTTGGCAAGAAATTCTTTGTTCTCCGTCTAATATTTCAGTCCCTCTGATCAGGTGAACAGACCGCTGACTATGAAGAAGGAAGGCATTCAGACACGGAACCGTAAAGTGTCCATCAAGAACAGGAAAGGGAAAAGTTTTAGCGTCACAGAGGAGAATCTGTATTTTTCAAAGAATCCTGTGTCAGATCAGCATTTCGACTTGTATGCTCAGAGTCCAGGAGCTCTGGGCGCCTACAGCCACTCTTCCCAATCACTGCCGCCCACCGCTGCCTTCCACAGCCACGCCAGCCTGCCTTACCCATACCACCCACCGGCTGCCATCTTACCCAGCATGATGTGACGGAAACTGGACAGAAGACTGAGTTCATGGAAAGCTGGAATAAGTTGTACAAAAACACTCACTACTGCCCAGCCGTGTGCTCACATACTCAGTATAAACATACTTACAAGCTTAACTAACGCAGATGCATGAAAATCTTGGCACACATAATAGCTGACATGCAATGCATTGCAAACAAAACATCAAATCATGTGCATTTATTTTAAAGAAAGAACAAACAAACTTTTCAAGTTTGTTTGATTTGAAAAGTTCGAAAGATGACAAATATTACAACCCTTTTTTTTGAGGCATTAGTGTAGCATGTCCATAGTTTGAGGTCAGTAAGATTTGTATTTTTAAAGAAATTAAAACTTCTGTTCAGCGAGGATGCACTGAATTGATCAAAAGCAACAGTAAAGACATTTAAAATGTTCTAATGTTAATCTTTTTAAATATTTATCAAAGAATCCTGAAAAAATTAATGTCTGTAAAACTGTTTCAGCATTGATATTAATCAGAAATGTTTCTTGAGCATCAAATCAGCGGATTAGAATGATTTCTGAAGGATCGTGACACTGAAGACTGGAGTCTTCAGCTTTGCATTATGGAAAGAAATTGCAGTATATTCAAATGGAAAACTGGGTCACATTATTACCGTTTTACTGTTTTTCTGATCAAATAAATGCAGCCTTGATGAGCATGAGAGACTTCTTTCAAAAACCAACCCCAAACTTCTGAATGGTAGTGTATATAAAGACTGCCTTTACTTTTGTGTGAGTTTGTAATACCTTTTCTTTAACGTTCTTTAACACTTTTCTTTGTGGGATTTGTAAGCTGTCTTTAAAGTGTTATCTAGAAAATGAAATCAGTTTACAAATAAACATTTACGGGAAGCATCTTTTTCGTTTTGCATTTGCTGTAAATCTTAGATACAAGAGGAGCGTGAAGACTCGCTTGAATGCTGTTTGAATTCAAAATGGTTTCCATGCTATGACTCCATTGTGAGCTCTGCAGCCTGCATGAAAAAGCTTGTAGTGGTGTTCGACAGTTACGATGTGCCATGACAGCAAGTATGCAAATCCAGCACTTTCCATAGCACAGCAGAGCAGTGCTGCTCCAAAATCATAGTGGATTAGTGATGTCAAAATAATCATATGAGCTGTTTAACTGCCAATTAGTTCAAACAAGAAAAACTTTTCTTCAACAGTATTTGCTTATCATAAGATAAACATCGTCTATGAATGATCATCTACAACAGTCTGAAACACATTGTAGTAAAACTACAAAAATATGTAGTTTTGCAACTTTATATTTATTGTTTTATGCCATATGTTACCAGTGTAGTATCTTGAATTACATTAAAAGTACAGTTGAGGTTTGTTGCAAAGATATTGCTTTGTGGTTGTTAAGGGGTTCAAAGTGATTGTTTACAGGTCGCAATCATAACTCTGACAGCTGTTATGGCATTTAGTGTCAAGAAAGGATTACTCCATACTGCAATATACTGTATAAATACACACACACAAAAATATATTAAGATATTTCAGGGGCAAGAATCTCTCTATACAGTTATGCTCCAGATTATAACTTATGTTTAGACTAAAGATTTATAATGATTTAATAATGCTTATACAATATATTTGCTAATATCATAACAGAATATATTTAAAAAAGTATTTTCCAAAATATAGAAAACATTTAATAGATTATTGGTAGATATATTTAAGCGGTTATATTTAATTTATTTTGAAACATTTTAGCAAATACATGTATTTGGCCTTGTTAAAAATATATATTTAAAATCATATATATATATATATATATATATATATATTTACACACACACACACACACACACACACACACACACACACACACGTGACCCTAGGCCACAAAACCAGTCTCACATCGCTGGGGTATATTTGTAGCAACAGCCAAAAATACATTGTATGGGTCAAAAGAATATTTAGTAAAGATCATGTTCCATGAAGATATTTTGTAAATTTCCTAATGTCAATATATAAAAACTTCAATTTTTGATTGGTAACATGCATTGCTAAGGACTTCATTTGAACAACCTTAAAGGCGATTTTCTCAATATTAATTTTTTTTTTCTCCCCAAATTCCAGAAAAGTTTTATCTCAGCCATTACCATTATTGTCCTATTCTATCAAATCATACAGTAATGGGAAAAATATTTTTTACATCTTTCAGATGATGTATAAATCTCAATTTCGACAAATGGACAATTAAGACTGGTTTTGTGGTCCAGGGTCACATATATGTGGTGTGTGTAAGTGTGTATGTATATATGCATGCTATATTTCCATGCTATATTTAGATTTTTGCTAAATGGGAATGTTTGGCTGTTGTGTGCGGTTGCCAGGGTGTTGCTATGCAGTTTCTAAGATGTTCTGAGTGTTATTAAGATGCTGTGATGTGGCTAAGTGGTTGCTCCAACCTGTCATGGCAGACATCACATTTAGTCAATCAATCAATCAATCACCTTTATTTATATAGTGCTTTAAACAAAATACATTGCGCCAAAGCACTGAACAACATTCATTTGGAAAACAGTGTCTCAGTAATGCAAAATGATAGTTAAAGGCAGTTCATCATTGAATTCAGTTATGTCATCTCTGTTCAGTTGAAATAGTGTCTGTTTTAATTTGCAATCAAGTCAATGATATCGCTGTAGATGAAGTGACCCCAACTAAGCAAGCCAGAGGCGACAGCGGCAAGGAACCGAAACTCCATCGGTGACAGAATGGAGAAAAAAACCTTGGGAGAAACCAGGCTCAGTTGGGGGGCCAGTTCTCCTCTGACCAGACGAAACCAGTAGTTCAATTCCAGGCTGCAGCAAAGTCAGATTGTGCAGAAGAATCATCTGTTTCCTGTGGTCTTGTCCTGGTGCTCCTCTGAGACAAGGTCTTTACAGGGGATCTGTATCTGGGGCTTCAGTTGTCCTGGTCTCCGCTGTCTTTCAGGGCAGTAGAGGTCCTTTCTAGGTGCTGATCCACCATCTGGTCTGGATACGTACTGGATCCGGGTGACTGCAGTGACCCTCTGATCTGGACACAGACTGGATCTGGTGGCCACGGTGACCTCGGAACAAGAGAGAAACAGACAAATATAAGCGTAGATGCCATTCTTCTAATGATGTAGAAAGTACGGTGTTATGTGAAGTGTTCCGGTTCCAGTTTACCTAATTAATGCAGCCTAAAAATCCTTTAACGGATTTGGATATTAAAAGCATATTAGTATGTTATGTGTATGCCAGGTTAAAGAGATGGGTCTTTAATCTAGATTTAAACTGCAAGAGTGTGTCTGCCTCCCGAACAATGTTAGGTAGGTTATTCCAGAGTTTAGGCGCCAAATAGGAAAAGGATCTGCCGCCCGCAGTTGATTTTGATATTCTAGGTATTATCAAATTGCCTGAGTTTTGAGAACGTAGCGGACGTAGAGGAGTATAATGTAAAAGGAGCTCATTCAAATACTGAGGTGCTAAACCATTCAGGGCTTTATAAGTAATAAGTAATATTTTAAAATCTATACGATGTTTGACAGGGAGCCAGTGCAGTGTGGACAGGACCGGGCTAATATGGTCATACTTCCTGGTTCTAGTAAGAACTCTTGCTGCTGCATTTTGGACTAGCTGTAGTTTGTTTACCAAGCGTGCAGAACAACCACCCAATAAAGCATTACAATAGTCTAACCTTGAAGTCATAAATGCATGGATTAACATTTCTGCATTTGACATTGAGAGCATAGGCCGTAATTTAGATATATTTTTGAGATGGAAAAATGCAGTTTTACAAATGCTAGAAACGTGGCTTTCTAAGGAAAGATTGCGATCAAATAGCACACCTAGGTTCCTAACTGATGACGAAGAATTGACAGAGCAACCATCAAGTCTTAGACAGTGTTCTAGGTTATTACAAGTAGAGTTTTTAGGCCCTATGATTAACACCTCTGTTTTTTCTGAATTTAGCAGTAAGAAATTACTCGTCATCCAATTTTTTATATCGACTATGCATTCCATTAGTTTTCCAAATTGGTGTGTTTCACCGGGCTGCGAGGAAATATAGAGCTGCGTATCATCAGCATAACAGTGAAAGCTAACACCATGTTTCCTGATGATATCTCCCAAGGGTAACATATAAAGCGTGAAGAGTAGCGGCCCTAGAACTGAGCCTTGAGGTACTCCATACTGCACTTGTGATCGATATGATACATCTTCATTCACTGCTACGAACTGATGGCGGTCATATAAGTACGATTTAAACCATGCTAATGCACTTCCACTGATGCCAACAAAGTGTTCAAGTCTATGCAAAAGAATGTTGTGGTCAATTGTGTCAAACGCAGCACTAAGATCCAATAAAACTAATAGAGAGATACACCCACGATCAGATGATAAGAGCAGATCATTTGTAACTCTAAGGAGAGCAGTTTCAGTACTATGATACGGTCTAAATCCTGACTGGAAATCCTCACATATACCATTTTTCTCTAAGAAGGAATATAATTGTGAGGATACCACCTTTTCTAGTATCTTGGACAGAAGAGGGAGATTCGAGATTGGTCTATAATTAACTAGTTCTCTGGGGTCAAGTTGTGGCTTTTTTATGAGAGGCTTAATAACAGCCAGTTTGAAGGTTTTGGGGACATATCCTAATGACAATGAGGAATTAATAATAGTCAGAAGAGGACCTATGACTTCTGGAAGCACCTCTTTTAAGAGCTTAGATGGTATAGGGTCTAACATACATGTTGTAAGTTTAGATGATTTAACAAGTTTATACAATTCTTCCTCTCCTATAGTAGAGAATGAGTGGAACTGTTCCTCAGGGGGTCTATAGTGCACTGTCTGATGTGATACTGTAGCTGACGGCTGAATGGTTGCAATTTTATCTCTAATAGTATCGATTTTAGAAGTAAAGTAGTTCATAAAGTCATTACTGCTGTGGTGTTGGGAAATGTCAACACTTGTTGAGGCTTTATTTTTCGTTAATTTAGCCACTGTATTGAATAAATACCTGGGGTTATGTTTGTTTTCTTCTAAAAGAGAAGAAAAGTAATCAGATCTAGCAGTTTTTAATGCTTTTCTGTAGGATATGCTACTTTCCCGCCAAGCAATACGAAATACCTCTAGTTTTGTTTTCCTCCAGCTGCGCTCCATTTTTCGGGCTGCTCTCTTAAGGGTGCGAGTATGCTCATTATACCATGGTGTCAAACTGTTTTCCTTAACCTTTCTTAAGCGTAAAGGAGCAACTGTATTTAAAGTGCTAGAAAAGAGAGAGTCCATAGTTTCTGTTACATCATCAAGTTGTTCTGAGGTTTTGGATATGCTAAGGAATTCGGATACATCAGGAAGATAACTTAAAAAGCAGTCTTTTGTGGTAGAAGTGATGGTTCTTCGATACTTGTAACAAGAAGTAGAATTTACAATTTTGGCTATATGAAGTTTACACAGAACTAAATAATGATCTGAGATATCATCACTTGGCTGAATAATTTCAACACTATCAACATCAATTCCATGTGACAGTATTAAATCTAGAGTATGATTTCGACAATGAGTAGGTCCTGAAACGTGTTGTCTAACACCAATAGAGTTCAGAATGTCTATAAATGCTGATCCCAATGCATCTTTTTCATTATCGACATGGATATTAAAATCACCAACTATTAAGACTTTATCTGCAGCCAGAACTAACTCGGATGTAAAATCACCAAACTCTTTAATAAAGTCTGTATGGTGGCCTGGTGGCCTGTATACAGTAGCCAGTACAAACATAACAGGGGATTTATCATTAACATTGGTTTCTCTGGATAATGTTATATGAAGCACCATTACTTCAAACGAGTTATACTTGAAGCCTGCCCTCTGAGAAATCCTGAAAACGTTATTATAAATTGAAGCAACTCCTCCTCCTTTGCCTTTTAGACGCGGCTCGTGTTTATAACAATAATCTTGGGGGGTGGACTCATTTAAAATAATGTAATCATCAGGTTTCAGCCAGGTTTCTGTCAAGCAGAGCACATCTAGATTATGATCAGTTATCATATTATTTACAAAAAGTGTTTTCGTAGAAATGGATCTGATATTCAATAAGCCAATCTTTATCATATGTTTATCCATATTGCATTTGTTTTTTATTTGTTGAACCTCAATTAAATTGTTAACCTTAACTTGGTTTGGACGTTTTTTGTATTTTCTAGTTCGGGGAACAGACACAGTCTCTATAGTGTGATATCTAGGTGAAAAATTCTCTATGTGCTGAGAATTAACTGACCTCTGTGACGGGAGGCAGCTAGCAGACGGTCGGTTTAGCCAGTCTGTCTGCTTCCTGACCTGGGCCCCAGTTAGTCAAGTATAAACACTAAGACTATTTGCCATATTTCTAGACAGAAGAGTGGCGCCACCCCAGGAGGGATGAAGACCATCTCTTTTAAACAGGTCAGGTCTGCCCCAAAAGCTCGTCCAATTGTCTATATAACCTATGTTATTCAGTGGGCACCACTTAGACATCCAGCCATTGAGTGATGACAATCTGCTATGCATCTCGTCACCACGGTAAGCAGGGAGGGGACCAGAGCATATTACAGTGTCTGACATCGTGCTTGCAAGTTCACACACCTCTTTAAAGTTATTTTTAGTGATCTCCGACTGGCGAAGTCGAACATCATTAGCGCCGGCATGAATAACAATCTTACTGTATTTACGTTTAGCATTAGCCAGCACTTTTAAATTTGCCAAGATGTCAGGCGCTCTGGCTCCCGGTAAACATTTGACTATGGTGGCTGGAGCCTCATTGTGCAACGCATTTAGTGTCCATGAAGGTCATCCAAACAGACATGCGCACTACAATCCCAGCATCTCTGAGCCAACAAATTGGCTTTATTGTGTGCATTGTTCCATGCAGATCTGGGAAAAGACCTCAGCGCTGTGGAATAGGGGTTTTTCTGTGAGCTGAACTCTGGTTGGTGATGATATCTCAGATAGTGCCCCTCCCCTCTCCTCCATCTGTTTCCATCTCTCATGGTTGACCACATAGCTCTGCTCCCCTGGCTTCTAGTGGAGCCTCATTGTGCAACGCAGGCGGCTTCTGGTTTTCCGGAATCTATAAAAAAAATGTGCAAAAGGGAAAGGGAGATGCACAGAGAGAGGCTGCAAGCAATGGCATGGGCATTTTTTTTTTTAAGCCTGGTGCACGAGGCACATCTTTCGCTTTTTTCTGTCATGGGCTTCCTCCATTCAGGGTGAAGCCGTGTTATCTGGTGGAGTCGGCACCATAGTGAGGGGGAAATGCTACTGAATGACTGGGAGAGATTAGCAACCACAGGACTGGTCCAGCCGACACATATAGGCCTGAACGTTAGCGCTTGTGCTCACAACCTCTTTTCCATTCACGTAACAGACTGACAAATGCAAGAAGGTCGATTTTTTTGTCAATTTATCACATCTTTCCATCTAATCTGCACAGGTTTGAGGGCCAGAGCCCTCCTTGTGAAGGCTTTTCTGTTTAAAATCTATAGAGGTGATGTCTCAGTATGCTGAATAAACTGCTTCTGTAAGCAAAAATGGTGATTTATTTGATGGCCTCCACCAAGGCTCAAAGTTTTGCTGGTTGACTTCATTGACCCCACATTTCTCCACTGACAGCCATTCAAATGTAGCTGTATGTGCTGATGAAATATTTGATTGTAGTTGCTTTATTAGTGCCTGTTTTTTTTTTTTTTTTTTTTATAGAGCTAAATAGGATGACAGAGGATGACAGCAAATTAATCAGTTATTATTAATACATTTAAATAATCTTATCCTTATGCAGATCAAAATGCTAAGATTTTTCCCACTCAAAATAAATCACGGTTATTTCATTTAATGTATCAAAAGAAATTCCAGTTTCAGTTTTTTTTCGACAAAGCAGCTTTGTCATAATTACAACAAAAATACCAAAAATATCTAAATCCATCTTTTAGATGCCACAGACCCCAAAATATGATAGTCCTTGAGCAAGGAACCATCACCTTAACATGTAAAATAAAGCTATATATTTTCATTTATAAGGTATACTGTGAAAAATGTGTATATTATTGCAATTATAATTTTATAAATATGCATTAAATATTATTTGGAAAATATTTAGTTTCTATTACATTACATTATCATGTTTATTTTTGTATTCAATATAGTAATACACTGCTAAGTGTAGTATTTGTTTGTGTCTTTGTTTATTATTTTAATAATTATTTATTTCATGCGATCTTATTTTTATTTTTAGCAGACCTCAGTTTGACGCATAGTATATAGCGCACTTGGGGCCACAGTCCCTCACATAAATTAAGAAGAACAAAAAAGAAGAATAAAGTTATTAAAATACATAAATAAAATAACCAAGGGTGTACTTGTGTGCACATTTATATCTTTGAATTTGTGTCAGAATTTCGATACAAGTGAAGTCTCAAAGCTGTACAAAAACAGGTAAATACGCAACACTGACCTCCAGCGTTTTTTTTTACAGAAGACAGCAGCGAGCGCGCGCTGTGCGTAAATGACGTAATTTCAGTGCGCCTGCTCTCGCGCCTAGTAGAAAAATAAACGTGAAGAATAGTAGTTAACGTAAAGAGCGGAGTGCTAAAGGGGGCGGGGTACAGTGACGAAGAAGCGCCGTTTAGTTTGTTTGTAACGCTGTGTACGACTTTTTAACCATTTACTTGAAGCTGAGTTATTCCGGTGAACATATTAACGCGGTCACTTGTGTCAGAAACCACATAATGTCAAATAAAAATTTACTTTTTTAAATACGCTTGAGCCTCCACGCGCCCCCTATAGGATAAACTGTGTTATGTCTCACAAGAAATAGAATAGTTCATAGAAACATATTTACTTCTACTGCTCTGCACAGCTGGTCGTGTTAGCCGTTAGCATTTCCAAACAAAACATTATTGTGCTTATTCGTACCCTTTCTAGTGAATGTTGATTTTACAGTTGTATTTGCAATGTCGTCCTCATTTTGTTACGTCCATTTTCCACTTTTATGTCGAGTCCAGAGAATAACAACACGCACGGAAACTTAGGAAAGCAGACAGCTTGGCTCAAATGACTGGCAGATTGGTTTTTTATTTAATATCTGAATTTCAAAGTGTGTTTTTGACAACGACATAAGATTCCGAGAGAAAATCTGTTCAAATCTTCTCATACACATCAAACATTTCTGAAAGCAGTAAGTAAAACCTGTTCTGGACATTCTTAAGACATCTTGTCACTTTCATTTTTCCCAGACATTATTATTATTATTATTTTTTTAAGAAAAAAGAATTGGTCAGGTTTGTACGTCTCATTAAATATGCAAATAACTTGCTGTTGATGTCGAAATTGTTGAAAAGAAGAATGACTGAATGGAAAGATGCGTTCATTTATTATCTATTTATTAATTAGAAACTTTTAATTGTGTTGTTATATTTTTACATAAAAATAAATAATATGATATAAACTCCTATCATGTTATAAACTGCTATGTATTTGTTTCATAGCGACAACAGCAAATTCTTGAGTTATTTTTTCTAAATATGCAATAAAACTAAGTGTAGCATCCACAATAACCTCTGTTTTGTTATTTAATTATTAGTATTCCACATAAATTATCTTTCTTATACATGCAATGTGGCATGTTTTACTTTCTCAAGGTTTTTGGTGGGGATCTGTAAAATCCTTAAGTGATGGATACTGTTCCAGATTCCAAAGGTTCTACTCGATCACCAAGAGGAACACCAGAAACCAAAGTGAGAGAATGTTTATATAAAATAAAAAAATACTCTCCCTTAGGGCATCCACATTTTTTATCTGAATAGATTTGGAGAAATTTAGCATTGCATCAATTGCTCACCATTGCATTGGATCCTTTGCGGTGAATGGGTGCCGTAAGAATGAGAGTCCAAACAGCTGAGTGATGGTTGGATGTTTGTAATAAACAAATAAATCAACATATTTTTCTCTCTATCCATAATATGTACCCTGAAAAAAAGCTGGTCTCATCGGAACCAGGAAGGAAATATGCACATATCAAACACTTCTTACAAGTGCAAACAGTTCTTTGCACATATCTTGGTGGATGTTGCTGTGAGAGGTGGAGGAAGGAAATTCAAGTATTTTGTCCTTATATTTTTGCCAAAAGTGAAGGTTTAAAGATAAAACACCTCATTGATGGTTTTGTTTCTTAAAACAGTGCATCTTTTCACAAGATGTAAATTGATGGACTGGAGTGGTGTGGATTATTGTGATGTTTTTATCAGCTGTTTCTCTCATTCTGACGGCACCCATTCACTGCAGAGCATCCATTGTGATGTATGTGATGTAATGCTACATTTCTCCAAATCTGTTTAGAAAAATAGTGATGTCAAACGATCAATCTCGATTAATCTTATCCAAAATAAAAGTTTTTGTTTACATAATATATGTATGTGTACTGCATACATTTATTATGTATATATAAATTCACACATACAGTATATATTTTGAAAATATTTACATGTATATATATTTATATATTTATATTATATTTTATATATATATTTATATATATATATATACATATATTTATAAACAACATATTTTTCTTTAAAACATACATGCATGTGTTTGTATTTATATACACATAATAAATATGCACAGTATACACATATCTATTATGTAAATAAAAAACTTTTATTTTTGGATGCGATTAATCGCAATTAATCGTTTGACAGCGCTAAAAAAACACAAACTCATCTACATCTAGGACGGCCTGTAGCCAGATGTGTTATTATTTTCACTTCTGGATGAAGTATTCCTTTAAGACAGTGTTCAGCAACTGTATGTTGATCTTTTGCTGTTTTAATCAGTGTGTACATGAGTAACTTCATTCAAGGGTTAATAATCCACAGATATTCTTGAAGTTTGCCCACTTGATCTGTCAGATGTGGGAGCCAGTGCTTTATTTGGATTCCTGTTTTAGGCTGCATGCAAATCTCCCTAAAAGAACTTTGTGCTCTCCAGAGAGAAAACAACAAACCAAACCACAAGAAGAATCTACAGGAGGTACGGAGGAAGGGAAGAATGGATCGGCGCAAAGATGAGGAGGAGATGAGCAATGAGCTCCAAAACTTGGTAAACACTTAATCACAGTCCCTGTTTTCTCAAGAATATTGTCAAGATTCGTCTGTATTATATTTGGAAGAAAATTAAAAGCAAAATTCATTTTGCATAAACAATAACAATTACAGCCTGTTTTTTTAAACATTATTTTTCCTAAATTTTATGCTGCTTTTCCTGCCTAGTTTTCTCAATTCTTACCTTGTCCGGTAGGCTACATACTATTTCATAAAGCATTATTGTACTTAACTACTTTTTTTTAGATTGCAAGTAGCTTGTAGCATGGCAAAACTATTTTGCACATGATCCGTTACGCACATGAAGTATTTTCTCTTATCAGTATGGAAATACAAGTGATGGAATGCTTTTGGAATGTTTTTTAGGATGTTCGTGGTAAGACTAAAGCAACTGGAACAGGTCTTGTCTACATAGATGCCTTTACTCGCTTTCACTGCCTCTGGGATGCCAGGTGATGCTTCAGGATGGTTAAAACTAATAATAGTTTGCCTTAAATTCTCTCTCTCTTTTATATTTCTTTCTTTTAATTAAAGGGAAAGTTCACCCAAAAATGAAAATTCTGTCATTAATTACTCACCCTCAAGACGACATTCGTTCGTCTTCGGAACACAAATTCATTTTTGGGTGAACTGTCCCTTTAAGACTCTCCAGTAGAAGCTATGTAGCATTCAAAGATAGAACATTCTAGTCATATGCATTACGTTTGTATCAACTTGAATTGAGCATTCATTTGAAGATGCCTTGAAACAGAAATAGTATTTTTAGTGATTTAATCCAAAAAGGTTGCACTTTTTCTTAATGCTTAATCCCGTTTCAAATTGTTCACTTAGTCTTGGTTAATGAAAGTAATTCTGTAACAGTGGGTTGGATGTCTTTGTTTTCAGTCACCCAGAGTGTCCAGCGAGAGTGAGCACAGTGATGGAGATGCTGGAGACGGAAGGTCTGCTGGGACGCTGTGTACGAGTAGAGGTAGAGATACTCTTGTAGTGATGATGCTGTTTTTAACAGGTTTGTACCTGAGTTTTAATTGCTTTCGTTTTGTGTTTAAGGCCAGAGCTGCGTCAGTAGATGAGCTGTTACTCGTTCATACGTAAGTTTATATGCAAGATAAATCACCATTAATCAAGTTGGTTTATGATTATCTTACGCCACATGGGGGAATGTGTTGTGTACAATAGGAAGGAGTATGTAGAGCTGATGAAATCCACTCAGAAAATGACAGAGGATGAGTTGAAGACGCTAGCTGATAAATATGACTCCGTCTTCCTGCATCCTGTGAGTCTTCACCAGTTATTCCCCAATGTTTCAGTGTTCATCTTAATCCAGTACATTCCCTGATATTTATTAAAGTCAACATGATAATATTGACTGTATTGAACATGAATCAAAGTCTCTTTTGGCCTTTAAAAAAAGAAATGATACATAATTATAAAACATAATAATTAGAATGTAGTTTTTAGTTAATTTCTGGAATTCCGCCAGGAATTTTTCACCTCTGCGTGTCTGGCGGCGGGATCAGTTCTCCAGCTGGTTGATAAGGTGATGACATCGCAGCTGCGTAACGGCTTCTCCATCAACAGGTCTCGTTGCGTCTGTTATTCTTAGCAGTTCTAAAATAGCTCATTGATATGTCTCAGTTACTGTTTTTTTCCCGTACATGCAGACCTCCTGGTCACCACGCTCATGCTGATAAGATGAACGGCTACTGTATGTTTAATCATCTGGCCATAGCAGCGCGCTACGCTCAGAAACAGCATGGAGTTAAGCGGTGAGAGTCTGCATTTTGCTGTAGTGTCACATTTTTCTATTTATTAGACATTTTGAAATTGACCTTAAATTCTTGATTCATTGATGTTCATCTAGTATAGTAAATTGTCTAGTAATCTAGTAAATTGGTTGTTTTTGTATTTTTTTCAACAAACATAGCGACTTCTTTTTTTACTGATGTGCCCAAGGCTGCACAGGTGTCAGACAATATTAATAAAAGATATGAATTAATATGCAGAGCTAATCCAATTCAAAGTCTGGTCCATACGTTTATTTCCTCTGAATTGTTCGAAAATATGTGACATTAGAGAAACTGAATGTGTTGGAAACACAGTTTTTAATGAAATTTATAGCATGAGTTGTACCCTTTTCCTCCTCCAGAGTTCTGATTGTGGATTGGGATGTGCATCACGGACAGGGAATCCAGTATATCTTTGAGAAGGATCCCAGGTAAATTTCTCGGTATGTTGTATATTATGTCATATTGCGTTTGAATATCTGTCATTTGTAAATATTCTCTCTCTGTCTTCCCGTGTGGCAGTGTGCTGTATTTCTCAGTGCACAGATATGAAGACGGCTCGTTCTGGCCGCACCTCAAGGAGTCTGACTGCAGCTCGGTTGGTTCAGGACCAGGACAGGGCTATAATATCAACCTGCCCTGGAACAAGGTACACCCACCACGCTAATTAACACTGCCTGTCAGTGTTTACCTGACTCATTTCAGGAGATTAACACAATTATATAAGACATCTGTTTAAATAAAAAAAATGAGAGTTGAAGTTAAAAATGGTCATGCAAAAGTATCACTAAAATAACACTAATATAATACTGGATTATGGGTGAAAAAATGAAATGCTATGGTAGTGTGGTGAGATTGGTACTGAATGTGGCCTGATCTCTTTATTTAACTGCAGATAGGGATGGAGGATGGAGATTACGTCACAGCTTTCCAGCAGCTGCTCCTGCCTGTGGCCTATGAGGTACAGCTGTCAGATCAGTCACCTGCACATCTGAACGAATGCTTTATCGTTTATCACTGACTGATCTCTTGTGTATGTGCTGCACAGTTCCAGCCTCAGCTGGTGTTAGTGGCGGCCGGATTTGACTCTGTGATCGGTGACCCAAAGGTGAAATGCTCCACTTCAGTCTCTTTGATAGAGTTTTAACAAACTCCTTGCATTTGAATTCTTTTAAACATTCTTTATGTGTAGGGTGAGATGAGAGCGAGTCCACAGTGCTTCTCCATCCTGACCCACATGCTGAAAGGTGTAGCTCAGGGACGACTTGTGCTGGCTCTTGAGGTAAGATCGTATTATGCCAAGAGAGAATAAAATCCTCTACTTTGGGGTTCACATCTCAGACTCACTAGTGTTTCATCTGTTAGGGTGGATATAACCTCCAGTCCACAGCAGAGGGTGTTTGTGCTAGTGTGAGGTCACTGCTGGGTGACCCTTGCCCTCATCTGATCTCTCCTGGTGCTCCGAGTGAAAGGTCAACTGAGGAACACACTCTCTTAGTGTTATTCCCTGTGTGCTCTATTTGATTTTTTTGAGGTTTTGTTGCAGTGCCCTGAAGTCCATCTCAAAGACCATCTCAGCCTTGTATCCATTTTGGAAGAGCCTTCAGATGTTTGGTAAGAATTGCCAAAAGACAAGAATTATTATTTACAAATAAACTGATTAAATCTCCATCATTATATTGGTGCAGATATGAAATATTAAGACTCAATAAAAAGTACAGTTCGATATGATGGAAAATTTAGTTATTAAATACAATTATTAATAAATGAATATATTTATAGTTCTATCTTCACAAAATAAAGAATGTATTTTAATATCTCCTAATACTTAATTGGCTAGAAATTGCCCATCTCTACAAAATGATCCTTATAAATGACCAGTTAAATTCCATGGTGTTTTTTCCAGTCATTTGTGAAAAGGATTTTTGTTTTAAACGGACATTATAATATTGTCATCTTCAGATAATATAAAGAAAGCATGGATCTATGGAGCCAAAAGAATCTCAATAAAGATGAATGCACACACTACTTTCACATATGCACACATAGGATTCATACATGCACACGCATAATCCATAAATACACACACAGGATACACAAATGCGCACAAGATTCAGAAATACACACACAATTCAGAAATGACAACAACATTTACAAATACACTCAAGATTCACAAATGCACAGGACAAGATTCAGAAATGTATTTCTGATGCACACACACGTATATCTTGATTTACAAACTGCTTACGGTCTGTGAACTTCACTGCATGTGTGTGTGTGAATTTTGAGACTCCCCTGACCTGGCTCGACACACAAATGCTTTTTTTTTTTTAAACAGGGAATGATCTGCAAGAAAACAGATATCTCCCTTCTTTTAGCCAATCACAAGAATGCACCCCACGTGGGGGATTGTTTACTTATGTTTTCTGCGGCTCTTGAATGTGTGTTTGATCTTCAGAGGGTGGTCCTCTGTCCGATGTCCCTCCTCTGCCCGCTCCAGTGTGTGCAGAAGTGAAGGCCTCCTCTCTGATCACTGGACTAGTTTATAACCAGAGAATGATGCTTCATCACAACATGTGGGACGGGTGAGAGCATTAATTACAGAACACCACAGTATCCCTGTGAAAAGTGACAGTTGTCTTTTTTTGGAGTGGTTTGATTACGTATTGATCCCCACAGTCATCATCCTGAGCTCCCTCAGAGAATTTCACGCATCTTTTGCCAGCATGAGGAGTTGGGTCTGCTGTCCCGTTGCCTTCGGATACCAGCTCGCCTAGCAACAGAAGAAGAGCTGGGACTCTGTCACAGGTGACATAACATTGAGTAAATCAACATCGACCACAAATATCTATTAATTTGCATAATTGAAGGGTTAGTTCCCAGAAATTCAAATTATGTCATTAATTATGTCATTAATGACTCATGTTTCCAAACCCATGAGACCTCCAGTTTAAGATATTTTAGATTTAGTCTGAGAGCTCTCAGTCCCTCCATTGAAACTGTGTGAACGGTCTACTGTCCATGTCCAGAAAGGTAAGAAAAACATCATCAAAGTAGTCCATGTGACATCAGACGGTCAGTTAGAATTTGTCTGTTGTGTGTTCACAACACTGACGCTGCTGACGTGTTATCTTTGTTACTGAGCGCACCAGAACACAAGTCAGCAGCGTCATACGTCAAAAGTCACTGCATTCGCACTCACAACAGACACGGAAGAGAAGACAATGCTGAATAAAGTCATAGTTTTTGCTATTTTTGGACCAAAATGTATTTTCGATGCTTCAACAAATTCTAACGGACCCTCTGATGTCACATGGACTACTTTGATGATGTTTATCTTACCTTTCTGGACATGGACAGTAGACCGTGCACACAGCTTCAATGGAGGGACTGAGAGCTCTCGGACTAAATCTAAAATATCTTAAACTGTGTTCCGAAGATGAACGGAGGTCTTACGGGTTTGGAACAACATGAGAGTCATTAATAAACATAATTTTAAATTTTAGGTGAACTAACCCTTTAACGTTTCCCCAATTCTGTTTAGTGGTAATTTCTTACTAAAACTGATTGCTGTACATTGCATTTGTTCCAATTTTTCTGTTTATCTCTTTAGTGCTGAACACATAAGTACTATGAAGAGTACAGAGCACATGAAACCTAGAGATCTGCACCGACTGGGAAACAGTTACAGCTCCATCTACATCTGTAATGAGAGCTACACCTGCGCCCTGATGGCCGCTGGGTCGTGTTTTAACTCCGTACAGGCCATACTCACAGGCCAGGTGTGTCATATTGTGATATTCATAAGTACTACACTTTTTGATCATGTTTCAGTATACCGTATAATGTATTCAGTATAGTGTATGCCACAGAAGTACTGCTTGATTTTGTTCCCAGATCTCCTCAGTTGTTTGTTTGGTCATGTAGGTGAGAAACGGCGTGGCCATAGTCCGTCCTCCTGGTCATCATGCAGAGAAAGACACAGCTTGTGGTTTCTGTTTCTTTAATACGGCTGCTTTGACCGCACGCTACGCACAGTGCATCACTCACAAGTCCCTGCGCATCCTCATCCTCGATTGGGATGTTCATCATGGAAACGGCACACAGCACATCTTTGAGGAGGATGACAGGTTTGTCCAGTCCAATAGTCAACCATAATCAAATACAGTAGTGGCCTGGATCAGCGCTGTTATTGTTAACTCTAAAGCTAAATTGGTGCATTAAAAATAATAATAATAAATAATTTAATACTAAAACTAATAAAATAAAGTAATAAAACTAGTAAAAATGACAAAATTACTAAAACTCAAACTAAAGTAAAAATAAAAAAAATGAAACTAGAAAGATATACTTAAAAATGATGTAATAGTTTATAAATAAAACTGGATTCTGGATTCCAAAGTCAGGTATTCTTAAAAAGTCCCTCATTTACTATTTGAAAAAGCCATATTTTAGTTTGGCTAAACTAAAACCAGCTGTTTTGCTTTTGAGACTTCTGAATGCAAGTTATCTTTTTTGTTTGATTGCTCAACCTATTTGCAGTTTAAATGAATCTAGTATTTCACTTCCATCATTCAGCAACAGCTTGTTTTCAAAGTAGCATTCATAAAACAGTAATTGCTAAAATGTGATGCATCATAACCATGAATTTAAATGACTCATTTTTGCAGTTTTGCTTTATCTGGGTGGAGAGGCAAGCAGGGTTTGCATTATTAATGTGTCCTCTTTATGTTGTCAAATGCATAAATATCGTTTTTTGAGATCAGTCGCAGTGCTGACCTATCAAATGTCTTTCTGTTCTCCCAGTGTTCTGTACATCTCTTTGCATCGCTACGAGGATGGGACATTCTTCCCCTATTCGGAGGATGCTAACTATGATAAGGTTGGGAAAGGGAAAGGCAGAGGATACAATGTCAACATCCCCTGGAGTGGAGGAAAGATGGGAGACCCAGAATACTTGGTGGCTTTCCATCACATAGTGATGACGATAGCCAGAGAGGTAAAAGCACATCATATGACCATATTTAACTGATGTGGTTTGGAGTTAAATACTAAATGAGTGTCGTCTGTGTTGTAGTTTGCCCCAGAGCTGGTGCTGGTGTCTGCTGGGTTTGATGCAGCACGAGGCGATCCGTTAGGAGAGTATCAGGTGACCCCTGAGGGCTACGCCCACCTCACCCATCAGTTAATGAGCCTGGCTGCAGGAAGAGTGCTTGTCATACTGGAGGTGGGTTACATTCACAGTGTTTGTACTGTTTCAAAAATGTGCTCATTACGACTGACTTTGGCTGGGAAAATCTTAGAATGATTACTGAAGGTTCACTTGACACTAAAGACTGGAGTAATGATGCTGAAATTCAGCTTTGCATCACAGAAATAAATTAGGCTACATTTTACAAAATATTCATATATGAAAATGTTATTTTAAACTGTAATAATGATTCACAATAGTCCTGTTTTTTATTTTTGATTAAATAATGAAGCCTTGGTGAGCATAAGAGACTTCTATTAAAAGTATTTATGATGTCATCTAACCCTTTTCTCCATAGGGAGGATATAACCTCACCTCCATCTCCGAGTCAATGTCCATGTGCACCAGCATGTTGCTGGGAGACTCTCCTCCACCTCTAAACCATCTGCCACCTCCAAAGACCAATGCCACCGTCACCATTAACAATGTCCTGCGTGCTCTCGCCCCCTTCTGGAGCTCCCTGAGAATACAGAGTGAGTTTGTTTATCCAAAAGTATGCTTCCTGTTAAGTCTAAAGACATTAAATTGTAAGAACAGGATAACTATTTAAATGCAACCTGCTTTTGTTTTTGTGTTTGTATCAGTTCCAGAGTCACTTCGTTTGGCTTTGCCATCTCCTAAAGCGAAAGGCAAGCGGGCATCAGCGGGCAGGGGCAAGAAATCTCCTCGCCAGACCGCCCCTGCCCAAAGTCCTGGACAGACAGCGCAGCATCTTGAGCAGTCAGGCCTTGATGAGCTCAGTAAGGACCTGCTCTCCCTAAATCTCAACACAAGTACCTCATCTAACCCCAGCCCAGCTTCAGTCCCCATTGGAGGAGCCAGACGGAAGGTGAAACCCAGCCCACAGAGGGATTCAGCCGGCCGGGAGCCAGATTCACCACTAAAACTCACGTCAGAGAAAGCCAGAGCTGGAGATGGCACACATGCAGAGATTACGACGGTAAAAACAGACATCTGGCAGCATTCTCTAATGTCATTAGCAGTATGGTTTTGGTGACTAGTGATGTATTCATCATCAAAAAATGGTCTGTTGAACAGGACCGGACGATCGCAGAGTCTGTGGTCACTGGAAGTACAGCTGCCGTGGATGACCAGGAGAACTCGGTGCTGGAGGCTGCTGGCGGTCAAGCCACCAGGATGTCAGTCTTCGAAGTCTTTGGAGCACAAACCACAGATATGGTAACGTAATAAAGTTATGTTAGCATAATAAAATTGCGGTTAAATGTGGCCCATTTACATTTAGTATTACTACTAAAATGAAGTGCATTAAACATTACATTATCAGAGTCATAAAAATGTAAAATTAAAATAAGGCATTTAAAAATTGTATCAAAATAAAACACTATAAAACTAAAATGTTTTATATTTAATTTGTTTACTTCTAGTTATTGCTGTTGTGCGAATATGTAATCATGCAATCAATAAAAAAGTAGTCTTTAGTCTGATTCTGATATAATCTAATTACAAGTACTTAATTTTTGGAATCTGAATACATAGTCCAGATTACATGTAATATGATTCAAGGTTAGATTCAACTTTATTTTTATTACACGTGTAAGGTACAGGGCAATGAAATGCAGTTTTAACAATCAGTAACTATCCAGCTCTGTATGTATGTGTGTGTATGTGTGTATATATGTGTGTGTGTTAGAGCTGCACGATTAATCGTTAAAAGATCGCGATCTCGATTCAGACACCCTCTCGATCTCATTTCTAAAAGACAACGATTCCCCGAGTCTGTTAAACCTTTGACAAAGTCTTACCGGATCATTCAAATCCGTGCGCGCACTGCCGCTGACACAGAGAGAGCTCTTACCATGTTTGGTTAAGAAACATCTTCACAAACAGTCTTTTCAACTACACAGTATTATATCTGTCTTACAGTCATTTATATTATCACAGAAATACTGGGATAAAGTTTATAGTTTAAATATAAACATTGATGTCTATATGGCAGCGATCAAAATATAACAAATCCCCTTTTGAAAGTACTGCGCTTTAAATAACGTTTGTGTCGATTGCATTGTTTCACCAATAGGTGGCGACAAGTGTCTTAATTTATTTGTCAATGAATTAATTTTTCATTCAAGAGAATCGTTCAAAAACGCTGATTCATCCAGAAATGAAACAAGTGTAGTAGGTTTATGAGTGAGTCGTTGAATCAGTGATCTAAACAACTTTTTCATCATTCTAATATTAAAAAAACTGGGGTTTTAAATATATTATATATACACTACCAGTCAAAAGTTTTTGAACCATAAGATGTGTAATGTTTTTTTAAAGTCTCTTCTGCTCACCAAACTATATTTATCTGATTCAAAGTACAGCAAAAACAGTAAAGTTTTGAAATATTTTTACCATTTAAAATAACTGCTTTCACTTGAATGTATTTTAAAATGTAATTTATTTCTGTGGTGTGCAGCTGTATTTTCAGCATCATTACTCCAGTCTTCAGTGTCACATGATCTTCAGAAATCATTCTAATATGCTGTTTTGCCGTTCAAAAAAAACATTATTATTATTATTATTATTATTATGTTGAAAACAGATGAGTAGATTTTTTTCAGGTTTCTTTGATAGAAAGTACAGAAGAACAATAATTGTGTGTAATAGAAATATTTTGTTATAAATGTCTTTGTCACACTTGATCAATTTAAAGAATCCTTGCAAAATAAAATAATTAATTTATATACTTGTGATAATGATAATGTTAATAGTAATAATAATAATAAAGAATCGTAGGAGAATCGTGATCTCTATATGAGATCAAAAAATCGTGATTCTCAATTTATCCAGAATCGTGCAGCCCTAGTGTGTGTGTGGGTGAATTTAAGAATGTTGCTGTCACTGAATGTGAGTGGTGATCCAGTTGTGTGGCTTCTGTTGTTAGGACACCATGTATGTGGTGGACCCATTGCCATGGTGCCCACACTTGGAGTCGGTGCGACCAGTGCCTGCAGGTGGCATCGATGTCTTCCTGCCGTGTGAAGAGTGTGGAGGTGATACAGAAAACTGGATCTGCCTCTTCTGCTACAAGGTGACAGATAATGACGCTCAAAGTCACAGCAAAAACAGCACATAGAATAGATGAGCTTAAGTCTTTTAGCAGCTTTACAGAGAGTGCTGAAGGAAGGTTTAGAGTCCCGGCTTGTCTCTGGCAACAGTGATGCACACTGGGGCTCATTCACTAAGCATGCATGCAAATGCCATAAATGTGGGAAATGTATGGTGTAAGGAAATGTACATCACTTCTATCTATATAAGAGTTGTTAGTTTTTAAGAAAGGACAGAAAATAGTGAATGATTCAATTCATGTTTCATTTGCAAAAATAATTTATCTGTAAAAGCAATCATTACAAAAAATAATTTGTACCTCAGGTGCTCTGCGGGCGTTATGTGAACCAGCACATGGTGACCCACGGGCAGGAGTCGGGTCACTCTATGGTGCTGAGCTTTGCTGACATCTCGGTCTGGTGCTACGCTTGTGAGTCATACGTCCACAACAAGGTGTGTGCCGCCCAGCTGTAATGTGTACTTTATGAAATGAATTCAGTTGTAACTGTCAAGATGTTCAGTGCATATGTACAACAACTGTGTCACTGTCTGTCTCCGCACACACAGGTGCTCCATGAAGCCAAAAATGCCGCTCACCTCATGAAGTTTGGAGAGGAGATTCTTCCTTTCAACTAAACCAGCAGAGAAAAGGAAGCGTGTGTTTGCATGCATGTACAGTAGATGCAGTGAAGAGATCAAACTTCTTCAATTTATCGGTCTTCCTTCCTCACTTGTGTGCTCACTCCTTGTGCCAGTTGTGAGGTTGTTTGCCAAAATATTGATTTTATTAATGGAATTGTTTTTAAAAGGTGTCCTCTCTACAATTTGTCATTGTAGTTATTTTCCAAACAATACTTTGATTTTATGAAGAGTTCTTTCAGAAGAATGGTAGCACGGTAACACACCAGCCCAATCTGTAGTATTTAGTGTTTCAAATGTATTACGCTCTCAATGCACAACCAACAGCGTTTTCACCGCACTGTTGAAGCATTCCTGTTTTCATTGAAAGACTCCGGGCCAAGACGATCAAATGTGGAAATGACAAAACCACCTTAAACTGAAAGCAATAAATAGTGCAATATTTACCTAAACAGCATTTGAGGACAGGCTGTGAGTTACTTTGTGTTTCTTTTCTCTTTTTATGTTTATTTTTGCACAAACAGTGACTCAAATCTTTGAAAATTCTCACTTTGTAATTTTTGATGCATGTTGCATTCTAAATAAAAACTCTTCTGTTTCATGCTTCTTCTGTTCTATAACTACACTCTCAGAAAAAAGGTACATAAGCTGTCACTGGGACAGTACCTTACATAAGAATAAAGGTTGCAATACTAGTTAGTACCAAATTATATTTATTAATATAATATTACATATATTAGACATTTAATAAATATATAGATCAAGATGTCTCTCACGTCCTCTTTACTCTGTATGGATGATTGATGAGCTGTTACTCTTTCCTCCCAACAGGGATTGACAGATCGTTTCATCTTCTCATTGTGATTCATTGGATTGCATTGCAGCGTACGTGTGTCTGCGTGCATGTGTGTGTGTCTGTGTGCAGAGACCCTCCTCCCAATCAGAATGGCCCTGCGCTCCCCCTCCCGTCTCCCACTCTCCTCTCCCTCCATATGTGCGAGGAAGATGGTTGCAAGTGGCGTGGGCCTGTTTTTAATGTCACACATGCTGTCTTCTTCCCACAGAGAGGAAGAGGAGGGGGAGGAGGAGAAGAATCCCTCCATTCAGGTCAATTTCTCTCTTTCACTCACTCCTACATTTTTATGTGATGTTGCTCTCAAGCCATTTATTCTTAATGAGATTTTCATTCCATTCATAATGTCCCTTTTTATAATTTTAAATGTATTTGATGTTTTTGTGTTCAAAATGACCATCTTATTAGTATTTTTCCCTGGTAATACCTTGTTTTTCAAGCACATGCTTCATTGTAATAGCATGGCATTCTTTAAGGTATAATGTAAATAAATGTGAAACACAAAAAAGGACAGATGATATTACCCTTAAGAACTATATAAACAGTAACACCTAATAATAAGGTTTTATTGATGAATAAATATTTTTTTTTTTTGTAAATTTGAAGTAAAGCCTAAATAAAATAAAAAATAAATATTAGATGAATTTTTTTTTATTGTAAATGTAAAAAACTAAAATAAAAAAAGTCACATTGGCAACGAATAATAAATAATAATTATAAACTAAAGCTAAATAGAAATATTAAAAACAATTAATATTACCAAAATTAGAAGGACTTTAAAATTAAGATAAAGTATAACAATAAAAGCGGATTCAAAATATTAATTAAAATTATTATATATTATAATAATCCCATGATAATAAAATACCACTGGTTTTATATTTTATATATATATATATATATATATATATATATATATATATGTATATATATATATATATATATATATATATATATATATATATATATATATATATATATATATATGTATATATATATATATATATATATATATATATAATTTATTAATCAACTTTCCTTGTGATTGTGATATTGTGGTACTGAGTGAAGCTGTACTGCTTGCTTGATTATGTTTCTTCATTTAGTATAATATGAATTACACTCATTTTCATGTTATTCTGTACACACAGATGTTTTAATCCTGTAATGTTGTCTTCTCAGTGGCTGGATTGTTACTGGCAGCGTAAGACAGGCCTGAGCTGGTGGTAAGTCAGTCGTCTGGTTTTTCTGGCAGTAGCTCTCTTCTGTAACAAACCTCTCTGTTCTTTCTCTCCCTCTCAAGTGGCTGTTACATCACATCGTTTGTGCTCTTCTCTTTCGACAAATAATGATGACATAGAACATGTGAAGAGACGCTTATCTCTTCCCCCTCAGCATGATGTCATCATCCTGTGAATTCTGCTTACATAACCTGTCTGCATAGAAACAGTCACTTGGCAACAGTATCCGAGTCCTTTCTCCCCTGGCGGAGGAAAATTGCTTTGATCTTATAATGGCGGAAAGGCCATTTTCTTTAGTGCATTTCCAAGTGGAGGTTCAGTCGAGGTCTCTGTGACCTTCTGCTGTGCACAAACAGATCACATTAATGTGGTTTTCAGTTAAATGATGTTTATAGACGATCAACTGTGATGTTTGATTCCTTGTTTTGGATGATTTTGTGCATTTGAAATGAGGACTGGAGTGAAATGTAGTTAGATATTCAGCATCATAATACTGTGAATCTGTTTATTTAGTTCAGTTGTTTTCTTTGTCTTAAACATGGATTTAATGATTTGGTTATCTTTAGGCTACAAGTAGCAAATACTTGTTTTTAAACAATTTATAGTTGCATGAAATCTTATCCAAGATCTGAATTAGTTTGTTTCCTCAACATCACTTGCTCACAAATGGATCCTCTGCAGTGAATGGGTGCCGTCAGAATGAGAGTCCACAATAATCCACAAGTAACCCAGACATCTCCAATCCATCAGTTGACATCTTGTGAAGTGAAAAGCTTAGTGTTTGCAAGAAACAAATCCATTACTAAGATTTTTTTAACCATGGCTAACATTTAAGTAAAAAAAAAAAGTAATCTCATCTGAATCAGGAGAGAAATATGCACAGCTCAAGCAGCATTTATAAGCGAAAACAGTTCTAAACAAATATTTTGTTGGATTTTGATTTTAGAGATGGACTTTTTGACACAAGGAAGCATTAGTATGGATTATGAACTGTTTTTTTTTTTTTTTGTCCGAAAGCAACATTTTGAAATGAAAATGCCTTAATGTTTTCTACAGACATTCAGCTTTTTACTTTACAAAATGTTAATTGATGGACTTGATTCATGTGGATTATTGTGATGTTTTTATCAGCTGTTTGGACTCAATCTGATGGCACCCATTCACTGCAGAGCAAGTGATGTCAATCTACATTTCTCCAAATCTGTTCTGTTGAAGAAACAAAATCATTTACATCTTGGATATCTTGAGGATGATCACATTGTCCACAAATTTAGCATCTGCCTCTTTTCCTTTTTGGATATTCTTTACAATACGGTAATAAAGTTGATGCCAACATTAAATCTGCAAGCCACTGCTGTATTTGTAATTGTCTTCATTGAGTGAGCTGCTGTTTAGATGCAATGCTAATAGGCTAGGATTTTATCAAGCTGTTGCGTTGAATGTTAAATGTGAGGTCATTTCTAACACACTGATACTGTAAAAGCAATGCACAATTCTAAACAAGATATTGTTCACATACACTTTATTAGCTCTTACAGTGATTTTTGTTGTTTGACAAAACTCGCAGTGCAGAGATACGTATTTTTGTACAAGATTTTATGACTGCACAAATATACCGAAAAGCATTTAAATATAGTAAGATCCACGATTTCTCTCACAAATTCATAGTAAGATTACAAATCCAGAGAGCAAGAAGTTGGGACAGTGATTAGTATCAGACAGAATGTTTCGAAGCCAAGTCAAGGGACAAAATACACTTCATCAAGCTTGGATAGAATGCATATGATACTAAGAAGATGGTACATCACTTCAGACAGCCAATCAGAGAAAGAGAGGACAGGAAACAGGTTTGACATTTAGACAGGCTCATTTAGAGACTCAACTCTTGTAGTGCTGCTTACTGCTGTATAAAGCAGCTGATCTGATGTTGTGCTGTTATCTTATGCTGTTATCTTTATCTTATGCAATAAATAGATTTGAATCATTTCGGTTTTTCAATAATTTGTTTCCAGAAAAGAAAAAAAATCTAAATTCAGCTTAATTTCAATATACAATAGGAATATGAGTAGATATAGCAATGTCAAATATTCTACTGATCTGATTCATAAGTCTGTAAATATAACACAATATGAAACACCATGTCTCCAAACCCACTAAGAGCTGTAGCAAATCTCTGATATATTTGGTTCTCTGTAGAACCACAGTCATGCTGCTTTTATCTATTGAGAAACTCAGGGATTCTGGGTAATTTTGTCACGTGCATTAAGGGGGAATGCACACGACAAAACATCACCTAAATGCTGTTCAAGCAGTGGTTTTGTTTTTGAGGACCAACCGAGTAATCTTATTTAGATCTTATTTAGAGTGAAGCATCTTTAAAACCATCTCAGTCTGTAATAAAGATTAGTGTGACCTTGATCCTGTTGATTCTGACAAAAACAGCAATGAGCTGCTTGTAAAAAGCCAGTAACTGATGATAATTTCCATGTCGGTAAGATCATTTAATGCCTGTACTATGGAAGCCTGTTTCCACCATGGAGTAAAAAAAATTAATTAAAATTAAAAAGGTGACTGAGACTGAAACTCACAGTTACGACTTTATACCAATTCTGAGAGAAAAAAGTCAGAACTGCAAAATGTAAACTCAGAAATCAGAGAAGAAAAGCCAGAATTTTGATATAAACTCATAAAGCTTAGAAAAAAAAAGTCATAATTGTGTGAGACATGATCTCAATTTTTTTTAAAAAGTTGCAATTACCTTTTTTATTTTTTTGGCAGAAAAGGCTATCCATACTGTATAATGTAGCCAGAAAGAAGAAAAACTAAAAGCATATTCCATAAGCTGTAATGTGTGTGGGATTTATTATAATATAACACTGAAACAGAGTAACAGCATATCAGAGTACCTCGGCAAGCAGGCCTTGATTGGATTTAGGCAGATGACAATAAAGACTGGCGTATCTGTAAGCAAGTGAAATGTTGCAGTCCCTCTCTCTGTCTAGTTTTCCCTCTATTTTCCCCCAAACATTTCCTTGTTATTCCTCCTTTCTTGTACTCTTTAGGCTGGCAGGTACTGGAGGATGTGCTGTGCGATCAGAGCGGGGTCATAGGTCAGGGCTCTGCGCTTACGGCTGTGTTTTTTGGGGGGCGGCAGGTCAGTGTCTATGCGCTTCATCCTCTGCAGGCCGACGTGAGGTGTTCTATTGCTCTGCCCTGGGATCTCGTCGTCATCCATGTCGCCATCGAGCCGTTTCACCCTCAGAAGTGATGCCTCGACCTGGGGGGAGGGTCCGGGGCCGGAGTCCAGGGACCGGCGGGAGCGTTTTAGGGCAGGTCCTCTAGATTGCTCCATGTTGGCCATAGTGCTCAGATCTCGTCTAGCGCGCTGGTTTGAAGGGCCTCCCTGATTGCCACCTGATGCCAAGCTGGAGAGGATCTTCTCAACAAAGTACCTTTAAACATTTATTTACATTTACATTTATTCATTTAACAGACGCTTTTATGCAAAGAATAATACATACAAATTGTAGTATGTTTGCTTAAAGACAACTTGAAATTAAAATTCACTATAGCAATGTGTATCAACATGGCACAGATAGCATGGATGACACATGCTATTACCCCAAAAAAGGTTGTCGTTATTTTTTGTTTTGTTTTTTAAATTAACTGCATTTTTGGAACAGTGTTATTGTGGCAGTATTTTGTTTCTAGTTTTATTACTTTTTATTAATTTTATGTGCTTTTTTTTTATTCGTGTTTTTTTTAATAGTTTATGTTTTCCATCTAATAAATGTATTTACATTTTTATAAACTTTCTGAATTAACTTTTGAACTATATTTTTGACTCCATTTTAATGTTATATTTTGTTTTGTGAAAAGAAGAAATTTCATTTTTGTTTGGTGTTTGTTTTAACTGTATTACTATTTAGTTCAAGTTTTACTTTACGTTTTCATCTAATATTTATATTAGGCTATTATTAATATTTTGAATGAGCTTTGGTTTCATAATTTTCAATTTTCATATTCGTTGTAATTTTGTTATGCGTTCTTGTGCTTGGGTTTCAGTTAGGGTGAGCTCAGTTGTAGTTTTCATTTATTTACAGTTATCACGTTTACCCCCGGTTTCACAGACCAGGCTTAAGCCTAGTCCCAGACTAAAGTCTAAATCTGAGCTGTTTTAACTGAAAGAAATTTGCACTGATTGATCTTAAAATATATCAGTGCCTTTGTTTTGTCTCATGATGCACACAATTAATGATTTTTCTAAGTCAAGTTAATAAAAATTACTTAAATGTCCTAACTGAACTATGGCCTAATCCTGGTTTAGTCTAAACCCTGTCTGTGAAACCGGCTTTAGTGTTTTAGCTTATTTCAGTTAGCTTTATTTAAATCCTAGACTGTAAAAAATAAATCAATTGAAATGTTTTTAACAGTTTTTGTTCTTATAACCCTGAATCTGAGTTACTGGTCTCTTTGCGATTGACATCTTTTCATTACCTGAGCATCTCTTGGTCTTTGTCCTGCTCTCTCTCTGGTATCCTGTTGGTGTTCGGAGCAAGCCCAGTCTGCATCAGTCTCTCCTGCTTGTAGCGGTTCAGTAGAGCCTGAGTAAGCTGAGGGTCCAGAAGACCCTGTCGTGAAGCCTGGGGCTTGGCCATGCTCACGGCCTGCTCGGTCTCGTCGTAGTCTGGAGGGTATTGGCTCTGGAGAACACTCTCCTCCTCCTCATCTTCCTCAGGTTTGCCCTGTCCGTTATTCTGTGCTTCATTCAGGAGCCGCAGCATCGACGCCAGATAAGCTGCTTCCTGTTCCCGCCTCTGATCGTTCTCCACCAGTCGCTGGAAGGCTTGTCCAAGACCTTGAGCTCTCAAGACCTCTGGCTGGTAGTACAGATCATTGCTCCGACTCCTGAAGTCAGCAGCAGGGTAAGACATCATCTGGGCCTCGTAGGGCACTGAATCCCGAAGGTCTCTTCGTAGACGGACTCCACGCATGGCAGAGAGAGGCTGACAAATACAGAAAGGACAAAGAAATCAAACAGATGATTGGTGAAAATGTGTTGTTTCTATGGCAAACAACTTTGTGCACAGTTTGTTACTGACAAGTTTTATTTATACTCATTTGTACACTAAAACATGGCAGCATGCAAAGACAGAGTTTTTTTATTGTGCAGAGAGCAGGAAAAAGTTTTTCCAGGTCAAACTGTTTCATAATCTTCATAATGTTCAGAACAAACACACATGCGATGCATTGAGTTGTGTATGCAGCTTTTATGACCTCATATACAACACTAAAATGATTATTTATTAACAATGGTCCAAAAAAAGGTGGATTACATATATGACTATAACATTTATGTTCTTTTTGTCAGCTACTCATAATAAACAACAAAGCTTTTTCTAATTCATAAAACATTGTTTGAAGTTTCTGTAAACACTTTTAAATGCAGCACTTAAAATAACACTACTACCTGTTAGATATCACTGAAATAAGATTCCTGAAAAATCACATCTGTTTCTGTGATAGTTCTACTAAAACAAAGACGGGGAGCGTTTTTTTCCCCAGTAGAGGAGGCAGCAGAAGTCAAAAATCTCTCAAAAATAAACATAATAACGAAAGTGATTTAATAATTTATTTTTTGTTTCAATTAATTTATCTAACAGTGTGTATAACAGTGCATATAAAGTAGAACTTATATTTCTTTAATACGCAATTGGCGCGTTCGTGAAAGCGCATTTCGATCAATAAGAATGAATATTTAAATGACGCAGCGTCAAAAGCATTTTCATTCAAACCAGAGCCGTTGAAAAGACGCTGAAAGCTAACCAATTAATTTGATTGGTTTGAATCATAGCCGCTGAAATTCAAACCATTCAATACAAAAGGCTCTGATTCAAACCATTCACATTAATCGTATAGCTTCAGCGTCACCGTTGGTCCGCATAACATGGGATTAGGAGCAGATGAAAAGAAACAAATTTAGACGGAACAACTCAGACTAATATGAATTTACTGAAGAGTGCCGTGGATGAAGTAAAACTACAGTCTGCACACTGGCAAATAACGTTAGATGATATATGGAATGGGGCCCTCCATTCTTGTACAAAATAACTTGTGGCGCTAATAGATTTGTTCCGTTCACTTGCTATGTTGATAAGTAACGTTAACGTTTTGTCGTCAGACTCGGTGTTGTCAAATTAAGTTAATTAAAAATGGTTGATGCTTTAATGGAGTTCAGTTATTTTGGTTACTTCAGCTAAACATTTGTTGTTAATTTAAAACAGTGCAAAATTAGTTCAGTTGACATTGACAAGTGACGTGTCTTTGAGCATTTTTTTTCGGTTTTGTTAAGCCATAACTTTGTGAAATTATTTAAAATTGTCATACTTGAATGGATTTTTTTGTTGTTGTTAAAAAACCACGGTGCTGAAAGATTTGTTCCGTTGATTTATAATATTGACAGGTGACGTGTTTGTGGTGGGCGGGGCTTTGGTGTAGACATCGGTAGATTACATTAATTCAAAATTGTTATAGATGCAGCAGTTGATTACAGATTTTTTTTTGGTATTTTCAACTAAAGTTTTGTTATTGTTATATATTGTTTAATAATTTAATGCAATTTAATAATGTAATCTTGCTTAGCAATTAATAAATGCTTACAGTGGACCAACTGTATAAGGGCAGAAGATTTCATGATTTGACTTACATTTGCCTTTGAGAGAACAGAAACACACACCGCCCACTTCAGTGACACTTTACATACTAATCATTCATGCATTGGAGAGGAAGTATTAGTAAGCATGTTTTCCTCTCCTCTCATCTGGACTCCCATCCTCACGCCTCCTCTCCATCCCTACTGAGTCAGACATTCAATTATAGTCACACACTTTTGACAATAAAAGAAAGATGCTTTCTAGAGCCTGAAATCACTGTAGGGTGCATAGTAAGCACATTCTGACAGTATGAGTAACCAGCTCCTCTTCTGCTTATATTAGTTCTGTCACTGGCACTGATGATCTACGTTTAAGACTTGTTTAAGCAGTGATTTATGGTCTGAGCCTTGAATCAGTTTCTCTACTTATGTTAGCCACTGCTTGAGCTCAAGCCTGAGGTTATAAACGGAGTGCTGAGTCATGGCATTGTCCTCTGTGTGCAACATAATTATTATAAATTGCAAAGCGAGCACTGAGAGACAACTAGCAGCAGTTCTCAAAAACTACCATATGCAAAAGTTTTGTGTTCTTGTAAAGCATATACTGTGTCTAAATAAAACATTTTTTGAGGAGTCAGTTTCTTAGTTCAAGCTTCATGTGGTATTTTAGGGCTGTCATGATTAATAATAAATGAGGCAGATATAATGACATCTGAAACTAAAGGAACAGGATTCCTCTGAGTGCTGTGTGAGTTGAATCAGTGACTCACTCTGGCGCATTATGACGTCTGTAGCACTCCAGACATACACATTGCGTGTGTGGGAGATCTTGCTGTTCGTATCATGAGTTCAAGTGGTGTCGATGTCCTCTGGTTCCTTACCATCTGCTCCACTCTGCATTACTGCGTCAGTGGAGATGTTTTTATTTTGAACAACTATCTGCAAAGTTATTTGAAAACTCCTGCAGACTCCAGCCAAAGTGCTTTCTCTGTCATCAGGTTGTATCTAGTTGTGCGTGTCTTTATACAATTTATTAGTGATTATCAATATACTTAATGGGTTTGGACTTAATTAATAAAGATACTGAAAAAGATGCTTCATGCACCCACTTCGATATAAAAAAAATCATGGCAAGTGTAAAAAACAGTTTACAATAAAACGTTTTTACAGTTTAAGTGTATAGATTAAGTGTAATACAATCAGTGTTGTTATAACTAAAACTATTTAAAATGTCTTTGGTAATTTAAAAAGCTGAAATAATATATTAAATAGTAATTGATATAAAATTTATATAATAAACTAATAAAAAATAAAACTTAAACCTAAAAACATTTTTAAAAATCCATTCAAAATGTTAAGATTAACTAAAACTGTTAAAAACGTTTTTGTAATTTAAATCAGGCTCAAATAAAATAAATGATAAATATCAGAAAAAACACAATTAGAGATGTTGCCATGGAAGCTAACTGACATAATACTAATATATGAATAATAATTACTAAAACTAAAGCTGAAAAAAGCTAACTAGAAAAAAATCTAATAAATTAATAAAATTACAAAACATTTTAACAAGATGGCTACAGTTTAAATGTAAAATGCAAACTGAAAATATATAATTAATAGCTAATTTAAAAATATAGAATATTATATAAATAATACAAAAAATACACTGAACCCAATAATATGTTCACATATAGAGTCATTTAAAATCTTTATTTAATTTAAATAATTTGTTAATTTAGATGGTATACATGAAACACATTTTAGGTTAACTGACCGTTTTTTTTTACTGTATAAATGGGTGGATGGAAGAAAACCGAGAGTGCTCCCTGAAAGCTGTTGCCACGGCAGCGTTCCTCCTCCGCTTGGAGTGATAGAACGGCTGTTTGCTCTGCTAATGAGATTGTGCTACCTCTCCTATTGACTTTATCACGTGTTGTCCTTCAGATACGGCCCTTAATCCTTCACACTTTCTGAAGTGTTTTTTATTCAGCTCAACATGATTGTTTCATTGACAGCTGCTGTCCGTGGTGCTGAAAACATTAGCGCACACTAATGACTGCTACACATGCTCTTTCATGTCTTACAGCCTATTACTTGAATTCACAGCTCTTTATATCAGCTATCCACAGATCTCTCCAATGCATCAGTACTGCTGAATTCTAATTTTCATGATAAAAGAATCTAGAGACGAGTATATTACAGGCTCTGTTGACTTGACAAATTGATAGCAATGCTCTAAGCTTTCAGAACATCATAGAAAGGCCCTGGAATCATTACTGATTTTAAACATTAATAACCTTTATTGAATACTTTTTGCAAATAAGATTTAAAAAAAAATTATATTAAATATTTTTGAACAAGAATCATCATCTGTTATAAAATGGAGTTCTTCAGCTGAAAAAAAGCATATAATGTTTAATGTAATGTTGGCTTGTTTACAAAAGCTCTTTATTCTGCATCCATTTCTGTGTACTTACTTTCTGAGAAATTTCCAGAATTTAATCAGGATAGTATTCGACAGTAAAGCCCTGTTGATATGTGCTCTGTTGTTGCCAGGCAATAATGATTTGTACGCCCTGTTTCACGCCATCTGGCTTAACTGATCTCATTGCTCTCTGTTACATATAAGAGTAGCAGAAATGTACACGCAGCCAAGCATAACATATTAAAAGCCCCTAAATAGTACATTGTGTACTTTCACATATTCTATATAAGCCATGTGCAGTGATTTGTATACAAACACTTAAAATTAAATAAGTAAACCTCATCCTAAATGCAGTGAAATTGGCATTTAGCACCAAATGCAAACCTAGCAAGTAGCAACATAGAGATAAAAAGGAAGAAAACATGCAGATAAAAAAATTAGCTATAGAGAAATCAGAGTGAAATAAGCACTTAGTCTCAACAAACACACATATGATGAGGGTCTGGTGTGGTGTTTGCTTTACCTTTGCTTCTGGTGTGGGAGTCTGGAACAGCGTCAGGGAGAGGAAGAGCAGAAGAGAGCTGGTCAGAAGGCCCGACATCCTGGAGTAGAGAATGAAGCTGCCTCTGCAGTGAAGACAAACGCTGCCACTGTACACCAGCACAGAGACGGGCAGATCAAGGCAGAGAGAGAGAGAGAGAGAGAGAGAGAGAGCGCACAGGAGGAGGAGCTTCAGTGCTTCTTTGAACAGAGAGGCATTACAGAGAGAGAGAGAGAGAGAGAGCGCGAAAGAGTGTTGCATGTGATTTTTGTATAGTAAAGCTGATGGAAATATTTCCACTGCAATCTGAAAAATCTGATCAGAGTTTAGTAATGCACATGTATGGAAATGGGTAGCCAACATAATGTCTGACTGTACAAAATATTAATAACAATTCACAATTTCAATAAGGCAGTATCTTTTTTTATTGTGCAATGCAATCAAAAATGCAAGCTATTTTTCAAAGTTTTGTAGTAGTAATGAAAATTATAATTATAACAGACCGGGTAAAAAGTAAATATATATATATATATATATATATATATATGAACATAAAATATATATTTATATAAAATTTATAGTGAAAATGTTTATTCATACTTCTTAATTGTGTAAAAATGAGAAAAATCTAAATGCAAAAGCCACAAATATTTGCAATACAGAGTTTCAAGAGTAAACCAGCATAGTAAAGAGCTAGTGAAAAAGTATAATTGCAGAACAATAAACTCTCAGTTCATGGTTATGCATTATAATTGCAGATAAGGTACATTGTGAATAAAATACAATGTTGATAAAATTTATATAATAGGAATTTTACTTGGATGTTGAAAGAGTATTACAGTTCAACATGCGGAAATGTATTGATTGGTCTGAATTGATTGCTGTTCTTTCCTCTTCAGAATCTGACGTCCTCTTTTACATCAGAATGGTCATTATCTGTAGAAGTAATCCTTTAACCCAGTGGTTTTCAACCTGTGGTCCGAGGTGGTCGCGGTGGTATTGCAGGTGGGCCGCCAATTACTATTAAAATAAATAATATTGTTAATATATGTAAAAATGTCTAAGTCATAACATAACATCATTTCATATATATAAATATATATATATATTTTTTATAAATAATATATTTGTTATAAATAACAAAAAATAAATATTAAACTGTTACTATGCTTCCACTATTCGAGCTCGCTGATTAGTTTAAGAATAAACCACCAATTTATCTTAGATATTTTTGCTGCATATGCTACAGAACAACAAATTCAAACATGCATAAATGGCTGTTGTGTTTCCCCCTGACTGCTTGCTCCAGTGACTATCTAACCGCTGCTGAGCTCTGCCTGGATCTGGTTTTCCCGTTTTGCTGAGCGGTGCCAGCCCTAGTTATTTTCTGTTAATTTCCAGTCCATTTAGGGCTTTGCGATTAAAAGAAATCGTCATAAAATCACGATTTGAGCGTGCGTGTTTCTAAATCACTTTATAGCACGATTTTTCGCGGCCCTGACCTCCCATAGTATGCTATCCAATCCAATCAGAATGCAACGCACCTAGCGCGAGAACAGAACTGACTGGGCATATGCCTAACTTTAGGTTCACACTCTGTCAGTGATGCGCCTTTTTTCCGAGCCCATGTTAATGGATCAGAGCGTTCACACTGCACGCGGTAAAAGGATAGAAATAAAAATGTGCGAAAATAATTAATATCTAACACATGAGCATAGAGAGAGTTTTGAGCGCACAGGATGCAGTTTAAAGGGGGGGTGAAATGCTCATTTTCACTCAATCTCCTGTGAATCGTGAGTACCTATAGAGTAGTACTGCATCCTTCATATCTCCAAAAAGTCTTTAGTTTTATTATATTTATAAGAGAAAAATAGTCTGTGCTGATTTTTTTCAGAAAAACACGAGTGTCTGGAGGCGTGACGTGTGGGCGGAGCTAAAGAATCATGAGCGCGAGTAGGCTTTTGCGTTGAGAGCGTTTGGAAGTTGTGACATAACCGTGAGGAAAAACCATCATCCAAAACAAACCATGGCTAACAGTCAGATTCAGCGTTTATTTATGATTCAGAATCAGATCCCGAGGCTGAAACTGAACGAGTGCAGCATCATCAATGACTACAGCAGGACGTCTCTATAGCCCCTTTCACACTGCACGTCGGACCCACAATATTTCCGGAACATTGCCGGGTCGCCTTCTGTGTGAAAGCAACCACGTCCCGGGATTGATTACCGAATTGAACCCGGGTCGGACACCTAGTAACATTGCGGGGTTCAACCCGGGACGAGCGCTGTGTGAACAAAAGCCAGATCTAATTCTGTGTTGAAGTGATGACGCGCGTTATCGCGCGACTCTTTTACCAGATGTTTTGAAGGAAGATCAACGTTCGCGATGAAAACATGTGCAAACTGTAATGAAGCAGAGATCAGTTAGTTCCTCACTTTCTGCGCTGATGTCGAGATCGTTTGCTTGCTTCAGTGAAAGTATAACGTGCCTAGCGTTGTCGACTCGTACATTACACGTCACGCGCTGATGTCATGTGTCGTTACGGGATCTTCACTTTGTCATCTTTTTTTTTCTTTAAAGGTGTACAAGGTTTACTTGATGTGCTTACGTGCCGATAGCTAAGTTAACAACACAGAGATATTTTAAGCAGTTTTACTCACCGCCTGCGGTTCCAACACACGATCGTGACCCTTTTTCGTTGGGATTGCATCATCCTCTAAGAAATAAACGATACGCAAATCCAGCGTCAAACTGGGCCTTGTTTGTAAAACAAGCATCTTCGAAATGCAGGGAACAAACAAAAACACTTGCACAACTCCGTTGATGCTCTGTAAAAATAAACTCTGTCCACTGGTCCCTTAATGTTTTTTTTTTTGGTAATCTGTGCAGGCTTGTCTTGCCCTCGCAGCCAAAAACACACTTCTTTTGTGACATTTCGTGACGCTCTCGCTCTGATCAGTGAATTTCTCTGCTCTAGTGATGTGTCGTTCTTGAACGATTCGTTAATTTTGAACGAATCTTTAATGTGACTCGGGAAGAACGAGTCGTCTCGGGGAGTGATTCGTTCAGTCGCGCATGCGCATTATTCTATGGGTTCTGTTCTAGTAGTAGTAATTCACCTGTCAGTCAATGCAGTCTTGAGCCGGAAAGAGAATTGATTAGTTCATAGTTCGGGTCTATCGGGTTTTTGACTCGTTCCTTGATCACGTGACAGCCCCATACGCTTACCCAATGCAGTCTGAGCCGGAAAGAGAATGGATTAGTTCATAGTTCGGGTCTATCGGGTTTTTGACTCGTTCCTCAATCACGTGACAGCCCAATACGTTAAACCCAATGCAGCATGAGCCGGAAAGAGAATTGATTAGTTCATAGTTCGAGTCTATCGGGTTTTTGACTCGTTCCTCAATCACGTGACAGCCCAATACGTTAAACCCAATGCAATATGAGCCGGAAAGAGAATTGATTAGTTCATCTCATGAGTCTTCGGGTCGAGTCGTTCCTTAATCACGTGACAGACCCATACGCTAAAACCATAGACACTGACAGTAAAAGAATGCAGATAATTGAATAGTTCATCTTTCGGTTCTTCGGGTTTTTCGTTCTTTTGTACTGTGATGTGACAACATTGGCTAGAGTAATTAGTTCATTTACAACTTTCCTTACAAAATGGGTGCGTAGTACTTATTTATTATTAGTATTATTTACTCTTACAGTAACGTGATGCATTTCTGGTTTCAAATTGTTGTTTTTAATTTCTGTCATGGTGGTACTTTTCCATAACACTGAATGTGGAAATAAAGAGTTGGTTATGCTTAAAATGTTGATCTTTTTTTCTGTCTGTTTGTTTTTGTTTAGTTGTGCAGTTATTAAATCAGATTGTCTGTGTAAACCATACTTTTGTAACATATGACACTTCATAAACATTAAAAACACTGTACATACTTTTGAACAGTTGTTTATTGTTTATTACAGAAAAGCTTTGTAACAAAGAGGACAACTATTCCAAAATAAATTAAAATAATAAAAATGTAAATAATTAAAAATGAAATTAAAATTAAAAGATAATAAAGCCACAGGGTCTAATAACCTTAACAAATTAACTTTAAAAGTACAATATAAAAAAAAGAAAAACTAAATATTGCACAACAAGCTATTCCCAAAATAATTTTAAACCATTTGAATAAAAAATAAATGAAAATTAAGAGATACTAAAGCTACGGAGCCTTATAACAATAACAAATTACCTTTTAAAATCACAACAACAAAAATATTGCACAACAAGCTAGTCTTTTTCTAAATAAATAAAAATAAATAAGCTTTAAAATAAATAACACACTGTGGCTATATTTTTAGGACTTGCTTTAAGGCATGTTTACATTATTAAAAAAAAAAACAAGCTCCCTGACCTTGGATGGGCTGAGTCTGTGAGTTCTTCGATCTGAGATAATCTGCCCAGTTTTAGAAAAAAAAATTCAGATGGCACGGATGTGGCCACAATGCAAAGTCTTGTCTTTGTGACTTCAGAAAGGCTTATGTATACTGGTGAACATCTCCTCCACCAGGTCAGAGGGTCTGATGTGCGGGGTAAGAGTGGCTCTGCAAGGTTGGCCATCATAGCATCTGAGGTCTTAGAAGAGGTAGCAGAAGGCCTCAAGCTTGCTACCCTCTCGTCAAAGTCTTCCCAAAACATGGCCCCTGCACTGGCAGTGCACCAGGATCTGAAACTCCTCACTCTGAGCTGGGTTAAAACTGTTAAAGCTGAAGTTATCATAACCTTAATGTCTTTAACATTAATAATTCAAATTCAAAATGTTATTTGCTTTTAATGTATGTCATTATGTCCTTTTTTGAGCAATCTTCTTATACATATATTATACCAATATGTCAAGTCTGCCTAGGAAAAGCAATTATTATACCAGCAAACTCAAAATTGGAGTAAAAATGAACAAACTAGTCTATAAATACTTTTTATTGTAAGCTTGGATTATTATATTATTATATAGCCTAGTGTTTATTTACCGATAGACAGTCAAGAAGACAAATTAATCAAAATTTTATTTATAACAGGGTTTTATTTATTTATAAAATAATAACAAACCACAGATCCTCAAAAAACAGTAACAAAAACACAGTGACAGAAATGTCAGAAATAGCGCATGGGGCTGTCACGTTATTAAGGAACGAGTCAAACTCGACCCGAAAGACTCGTGAGATGAACTAATCAATTCTCTTTCCGGCTCAAGACCGCGTTAGTTTTGCGTATGGGGCTGTCACGTGATTAAGGAATGACTTAAACCC
The DNA here is from genome assembly GCF_023724105.1 of Carassius gibelio. Taxonomy (NCBI): domain Eukaryota; kingdom Metazoa; phylum Chordata; class Actinopteri; order Cypriniformes; family Cyprinidae; genus Carassius; species Carassius gibelio. Next base: position 5,169,716 of record NC_068403.1, on the reverse strand, counting down.
AAAGCCTTCTTGTCAGATAAGAGGTGAGATGAGCTAATCACAGACTGAAGACCCAGGTAAAGAATGAGTATTTTTTTCTTTATCTCATAGCATTTTAGTTTTGTATTGTTTGTAGTGTGATCAACGTTTGCGTAAGTACTAGATGTGTTGGGGAGGTAGCACTTAATATTTTAATAACATTTTGCTAAAATGAACGAAATGAACGAAATGACTCGAAAAAAGATTCGTTCATTTTGCTGAACGAGACTCAAAAGTCCGAGTCGGTAAAATGATCCAAACTTCCCATCACTACTCTGCTCCACTTTTGGAAATATGTTTCAAATTAATCCTGAACGCATTTATGACTGTAAAAGCATATTGGTATGTGACACATTCGCAAAATTGATCAAAGAAATCGCAATAGGTTTTTTTTTCATATCGCACAGCCCTAGTTCATTCAATAAATACAGCCTCTGGATCTGATTCTGGATCATAAATATACGCTGAATCTGACTGTTAGCCATGGTTTGTTTTGGATGGTTTTTTTCCTCACGGTAATGTCACAGCTTCCAAACGCTCTCAACGCAAAAGCTTACTCGCGCTCGTGATTCTTTAGCTCCGCCCACACGACACGCTTCCAGGCGCTCGTGTTTTTCCGGGAAAAATCAGTACAGTATCTTTCTCTTATAAATATAATAAAACTAAAGACTTTTTGGAGTTATGAAGGATGCGGTACTACTCTATAGGTACTCAAGATTAACAGGATATTGAGTGAAAACGAGCATTTCACCCCCCTTTAATCGCTGGACAGAATCGTGATGCATTGGAGAATCGATTTTTTTCTCCCACCCACTGAGTTCTGCCTCATTTTGTGATGTGAAACCATTAGGGCTGTCAAAAAAAAAAATAAAAAAAAAATAATAATAATCGAATTTTGAATATTCCATGAATTAAAAATATCCACATATGAATGCAAAAATGCTGCATTCGAATTTTAGGTGTCCGTTAAGGAGGCAGCTTTAAGGCCCGCCCTGGGTATACTTCACATTCCCTGTTTTGTTCCGTCTATCTCCTCTGCACAGCTTTCAGAAGGCGGACGAGCTCCAAAACCAGTACCACTTCTGTCATTATTCACCTCGTGCATGCGCTGTTGACAGCGGATACGGATGGTCAAATTATACTTTGGCCTTTATCAGTGGCGCACGAGATGCGATGACAATATATAAGTGTCATCAAAATTGCATTAAAATGTTTTTGTTAACATATACAGTTGAAGCAACTAGATGCAGCGTTGCTGCGATGTTCAATCAAAATATTGCGGAAAAAGAAAACGTGGAGAAGATCTTGTTTACGTCAAAACTGAAACCAAGCCATTCACACAGAATGCATATTTTACGCATTTTCTAGAGAAGGACATCTTCTATTATCGTTGTACTCGCGTCTCACACAATAGAGCCGCATGTTAAGAAAGCCATGTAAAATTAAGGTGGGTTAATTTTTTTTCAAAAACATATCTTGAGACTTTATGGTGGGTTTTCCCCATCCTACTGCATCTAATGTTTAAATGAAAAATGTGCTCTGTGTAATTGGCTTTCACCCCTTTGTATTAAACTATGTACATGATGCTGTTTTGTTTATAGTTCTTTAAGTTACTTAATTATAAATGTTTTATAAACATTGTTTTAAATATTATGCACTTTTTTCACAGTCATATTTTATTATGCTTTGAATAAACATGCGTTAGTAATATTTTGCCCAATGCGTTCTCTTGTGGCCTCAGAAGAGAAACCAAAATTTTTTCTTCACCCTAACTAAAATTATGCATTTTAAATTCGAATATAATTCGAATTATGATAATATTTAATTGCAAATTCGAATTGAGTTTTTCAGCCATTTTGACAGCCCTGGAAACCATGCTTAATGACAAAAATAAGCTATTTCAAACACTTGACTTATATGAAGGGAATCTGGAGTAAAAACGCCATTAAATTATCTCTTTGTAAGACAGTAGGTTCCTATACAGACTCATGGACATGAAAACTTTAATACATTTTATTAACCGCGGAGCCCTTTCTTTTCCAGCAGCCATGCTCAAACTAGTTCCAGATTGTAGAGCTATAGCTCCTCGTTTAGTGATAAATTCCTCATCATTGTCCCCCTTCCACCATTTTGCTCCGCATGTGGGCTGCGAATGAGTGGCACACAGAGGTATGCCATCTACTTGGCTTTATCAATATTATTGTCCATCCCTAACACACACCATTAGTTTTGCTCCTGATGGTGGTCACGATCACTGCTGCAGTGATGATGAAGAGACCAGCACCAACGGAGGAGAATAAGCAGATGTAGTATAAAGAAACCCCTTCCTCATGATAATCTTCAGCAAAATCTGAAAGCAAACATGTACAAAAAAAGAAACCGTTACTCTCACACTTTTGAGACATTTGAGATTTCTTTACCAGATGGGTCATTCTCACGAAACAGTTGAAACGCCATGTCACTAGTGATTTTAGATATTAAACATGCAATTTAGTAATATATAAAAACACCATAATAAAGACAATACTGTTCTCTACCTTGCACAAAGAGTAATTTCAACATAGGAATTAATTATTTTTGCATTTTATTGCATTTTCTGCTGAAATTCTCATTACCGCAATGCGTCCAGCTGTATCTTAACTCATGTTATGTTGTAATTTAAACAAATTACAATTAAAATATTCTGAAAAAAGTAAATGGATATTCTTCTATAATTTTTCACATGACAGAAAAATGACAGACTGAATATTCATGTATAATAATAATGATACAATAGTGGAAATATAAAGTGTCCATGACTAATGTTCTCATCCTCCGCAATATTTTTTGAGGGTCATTTACGCACACAATTTTTTTAAATATAAATCTTGATTTTAAATGAAGCAACACATAAGGCAGAACCTTCGAAATACCAACAAGGTAGGCAGATATCTTCATATTGTTCCAGTTAAAAGTGTAAAATTCTCTTGTCAGGACGTGTACACGACAAATTGATTATCATCACCGAAACGGGTAGTTTTCCACATTTAGAAAAATATTAGATTACAAATTTTCTATGAAAATATACTTCATTAATGACTGATTATATACACAGAGTAAAAATTGGGTAAATCATCATGGCTTCTCTGTTGTTAGCAAAACATGCTAAGACACCTCATCCTCCGCAACACCATTTTCACTCACCGCAACAATTTAAGGCCAGTTGCGCTAGAGAGAACCTCTTTTTCGGTAATGAGAATTTAATCAAACAGACTATTGTTAAATGTATATAATGAGTTATTAAATTAAATATTATTTAATAACAAAACAAAAAAGCTTAAGCAAAGGCTAGGGTGACCAATTTCAGAGAAAACGTTTATACCAACCCACCAAATCCCAGGAAGGAGAGAGACATTATGGGTGAGAGGTTACAGCAGGAGTAGTTATCAAAAATTGTTGGGAAGCCTACACAAATGTTGGTGCATCTATCATTATGAGGACTTTCTATAAGTGTAATGATTTTTATACTGAGCAACAGAACTTTGTGTGTGTGTGTGTGTGTGTTCACTGCTGTGTGTGCACTTTGGATGGGTTAAATGCAGAGCACAAATTCTGAGTATGGGTCACCATACTTGGCTGTATGTCATATTAGAATAATTTCTAAAGGATCATTTGACACTGAAACCTGGAGTAATGATGCTGAAAATTCAGCTTTGTCACCACAGAAATAAAATTCTGGTTTAAAGTATATTAAAAAGATAACAATCACTTTATCATAATATGTTATGATTTTTTTGTTTTTACTGTAGTTCTGATCAAATAAATGCAGCCTTGATGAGCAGAAGAGGCTTTAAAAAAACTTTTTTTATTTTTTATTATTGATGCTAAACTTTTGAATGGCAGTGTATTTAAATATGAAAAAATGCAGCAGTTTGAAATTCTAATTCAAAAACAATTATTATAGAATGTTTAGGGTTAAATTGAATGAGAACATCTTTAAGGAAAAAAGAAAAATATATTGTGAATCATCTTTTTAGGAATGAGCGATTTTGGAAAAACTTTAGGTTCACACTTGGGTATACTCTTTACCAGAACCAACTCTTTCAGTAGAAAGAAAAAAATCCACTTGAGTCATCAAGACTACATTCCCACTTCAATGACTATTAATAAATAGTTATTACATAATTATATGATTATTACATAAAATATAAAATAAAATAAGAACAAATATTTTGTAATAATGTATTGTGAATAATTTTTTTATAATAAAACTAAAATTACAAAACGAATATTAGTCTTCTTTTTTTTCTAACATTACACTATTAAGTATTTATTTTGTGGAAAACCACAGGGTGCCCTTTAAACTGCTTCTCATTAAACCTATTCATAAAGCAGCTGTGACAGAATTTTACTAAGGAATGGGGAGAAATCTTAAGCTAAGCAAAAGAGTGAGGATGACCTTTTTGGTATGGATGATGTCAGCATGATTACTAACTACACCCACAGCGATTGGCTGATAGGGGATGGGTCTCTGTCAGTTATTTTATAATAGAAATATTGTAGAATGAGATATCATGTTGCCATAATCAAATAAAGATTTCAAAATAAAAATGTTGCAATATTCAAATAAAGTTTGAACTAGAGTGTCACTAATTAAACAAGCATATGTTCAGCTAATTGTCAGCCTCAACATGTCTGCATCTTATAAATAATTGTTATATGTATAAGCAGCCTTTTAATTAACAGACTAGAATTATTATGGCTGATATGACAGTAAGATCAGTAAGATTTAGTACAAAGGTAAAAGAAATCCAAACTGGATTGCTGTGGAAACAGCCATTTTAGGATTGTTTATGATTTGGTCTTTGTGATTTAGGTGTCCTCTTGACTACCACTAACTTTTCACAGATTTAAGAGCTGATTTTTACATAAAAAGACTTTATGAAGTACTTGAAGAAGAGTCGAAGAGTCCTAAAGATGTGGAGTTAGGAGCAACATTTAGTTTCACTTAAAATATTTTGTGAAAATGGCCCCTGGTGTTTATACCCTATGTTATGTAGTTATGAAGCACTGCAAAATAATTTATGCCAATATTATCTAATTTATTTTCTACATTAAATATTATTTGTTTGACTATACCATATACTTAATATGCCTATTATCATTACCGAAATCATGAACCTCATTTTCGTAACCTATGTATCATTACCGCAACATGTGTTCTTTTAAGATTTATTTAAGAAATTGAAAAATAGTAGTCTGCTTTTAAATGTATGTGCAGAATCTATACATTGTGTTCTTTCAGGTTTGCAACATCATTTTGAAAATATTTCAGTTTTTACTGAAAAAAAATAAAAAATTGGCTGCAAAATGCAGAAGGTGTTGCGGTAATGAGAGAAATAATTCAAAATTACATAAAAATGTTATTATAAAAATATATTTTATTCCAGAGTTTCAAGTAACTGTGCATGACTGTTATAAAACCATTTTTAAAAATGTGAAAATTTATTATTTTTCCCCACATCACTGGACTTTTCAGAGTGTTACGGTAATGAGATTTTTAAGGACATGTTTTGGAAAATATGTTCAAAAAGTTGTTAAATTGTCAGTAAAACTTTTTTAAATTTATGGTCACTGACACTTCAGACCCGGCACTTAATGCTTAAAAAGAAAATTTGTTGATACAAACATTTTTTTAAATGTCATATATGAAATCTTTGAAACTACGATTTCGTGAGAATCACCCAGATGGACGTTATTGTAAATTACTGACCTACACTATACAAAGTAAATTAGACTTACCTTTTGTGTGCACTTATAGTAATACAACACTGTGAATTGTTTTTTTTGTTTTTTTTTACAGTTATGAGATTTTTTATTTATGACCATTAAACCATTATACGGAAACTTTATAAAATGGAAATTATATATAACTAAATGTTAAGTAATATAAAAGGAATTATACATACTTTTGATGTGAACATATGGTGCTAGTAAGGTACATATAGTATGGTTCAAATAGAAATAAAAAAGAAAAGAATATCAAAAAGCATCAACGAAACAGTGTAAATCTGCTGACAAACTCTGCGTCTGGTAATATGGTGTGCTCATGTCATTGGGTTGAGCTTTAGTAAAAAGACAAACACATTTTTTTTCTACATTAAATGAAACTTAAACATTAAATTAATTAATAAATAATGACTACTAGTATACCACTGTATTACAGCCATTAAACCATACAGGGAAGCATAATTAAACACAGTACAGGACAGGCCAAAATAAATCTACAGTATATGCAAACGCGTGTCAAGTTTTGTGAATGTATTTTATATTCTCTTGTACTCCAAACATGAACCAGCACCGTGTATGCACATATGCGTGGTATGTTTGATTATGAATGCGATAACATGACAGATTATTGTGATACAGCAAACAATGACCGAAACTTCAAAGAAGAGTAAACAAAAAGTAACTATGACTTTATTCTTTCTGTTTTAAATATATTTTAACATTCATTTGAATGCAAAATGAGGGTGTTTAATTGTTTTTTTTTCTCCCCTCTTCCCACCCTCCCACTTTTCCACAATTTTATGACATTTTAAGGCAATAAAAATGGTACAATAAATTCTTAATTATGATTTCAAGAGGTCTTAAATTTCCTCTTGAAACCCCACTCATATGATATTAATTGTATTTGTACAGGTCTTAAAATTTTTTTCAAATTGATTTTAAAAATCCTGCAGATACCCTGCAAGTGTTCAGACTATATGGATATTGAGGTGTCAAAATCTAACATGCCGGCAAAACAGAGCATTCGAATTATAATACATTTACAGGTCCTTCTCAAAAAATTAGCGTATTGTGATAAAAGTAAAAGTAATTATTTTCCATAATGTAATGATAAAAATTAAACTTTCATATATTTTAGATTCATTGCACACCAACTGAAATATTTCAGGTCTTTTATTGTTTTAATACTGATGATTTTGGCATACAGCTCACGAAAACCCCAAATTCCTATCTCAAAAAATTAGCATATTTCATCCGACCAATAAAAAAAGTGTTTTTAATACAAAAAAAGTAAACCTTCAAATAATTGTGTTCAGTTATGCACTCAATACTTGGTCGGGAATCCTTTTTCAGAAATGACTGCTTCAATGCGGCGTGGCATGAAGGCAATCAGCCTGTGGCACTGCTGAGGTGTTATGGAGGCCCAGGATGCTTCGATAGCGGCCTTAAGCTCATCCAGAGTGTTGGGTCTTGCATCTCTCAACTTTCTCTTCACAATATCCCATAGATTCTCTATGGGGTTCAGGTCAGGAGAGTTGGCAGGCCAATTGAGCACAGTAATACCATGGTCAGTAAACCATTTAACAGTGGTTTTGGCACTGTGAGCAGGTACCAGGTCGTGCTGAAAAACGAAATCTTCATCTCCATAAAGCTTTTCAGCAGATGGAAGCATGAAGTGCTCCAAAATCTCCTGATAGCTAGCTGCATTGACCATGCCCTTGATAAAACACAGTGGACCAACACCAGCAGCTGACATGGCACCCCAGACCATCAGTGACTGTGGGTACTTGACACTGGACTTCAGGTATTTTGGCATTTCCTTCTCCCCAGTCTTCCTCCAGACTCTGGCACCTTGATTTCCGAATTACATGCAAAATTTGCTTTCATCCAAAAAAAGTACTTTGGACCACTGAGCAACAGTCCAGTGCTGCTTCTCTGTAGCCCATTTCATGCACACGCCTGTGCACGGTGGCTCTGGATGTTTCTACTCCAAACTCAGTCCACTGCTTCTGGAATCGGTCCTTCTCCACAATCTTCCTCAGGGTCCAGTCACCTCTTCTCGTTGTGCAGCGTTTTTTGCGCCCTTTTTCTCCTTCCCACAGACTTCCCACTGAGGTGCCTTGATACAGCACTCTGGGAACAGCCTATTCGTTCAGAAATTTATTTCTGTGTCTTACCCTCTCGCTTGAGGGTGTCAATGATGGCCTTCTGGACAGCAGTCAGGTCGGCAGTCTTACCCAAGATTGCGGTTTTGAGTAAAGAACCAGGCTGGGAGTTTTTAAAAGTCTCAGGAATCTTTTGCAGGTGTTTAGAGTTAATTAGTTGACTCAGGTGATTAGGTTAATAGCTCGTTTAGAGAACCTTTTCATGATATGCAAATTTTTTAGATAAGAATTTGGGGTTTTCATGAGCTGTATGGCAAAATCATCAGTATTAAAACAATAAAAGACCTGAAATATTTCAGTTGGTGTGCAATGAATCTAAAATATATGAAAGTAAAATTTTTATCATTACATTATGGAAAATAATGAACTTTTATCACAATATGCTAATTTTTTGAGAAGGACCTGTATTCAAGTTTTACCAGATTGGCATGACATTTATATTTACATGTTTTACCTGATGGGCTGTAGGTGTAGGTCTCACTTTGACGGTTCACAACAGAATCAGTCTCATGCACACAGGTGAAGGAAACCGGCAGACTCCGATTCACTTCGAACACCCACTTTTCACTTGAATTGCACAGTGGGTTCTTCAAGGTATAGTTCTGTTCACTCTTCAGTGACAGCTGGAAAGAGCTCTCATTGAACCTCTTTCCAAATGAACACATGACAATCATGTGTTCTCTGTCCTCCATCTGCCTGAACACTGTAATATTGGGCACTGGGACATCTGAAATACAACATTCTTAGTTAATTTTAATTCTTGTTTAATCTTATTTTAAATCCTTTTAAATGTTATCTTGAGTCCCTGTGCTACACACAGTGTCTACGGTGGTCATTAGAGATATATATATAAAATTTTCATGTTGCGATTAATTGCTACTGCTTTTATCACAGTATATAGTATTATCACGATATTGAAATTTAGTTGTAAAAAAATTGTTGTCGTAATACAGTATAACAGGTTTAATAACTTTCTTATAACAAAAATAACTGAGCATTTAAATACAATAATAAGGTATAAAGTTAATAGTTTTACACAGATTAAAGTGCAAAAGAACTATAAAGACCAATAGGTATCACTTAACAGTAAGACCTAATTTGTTAACCTTAGTTAATGCATTAACATTCCCAATGAGCAGGTTCATTTGCAAGTTATTAAACTTAATAATTTAGTATTAAAGTCTTAGTTCATGTTAGCTCATTAAATAACACAGTTGCAACTTTCAATTTTATCAACTTGTTATTAAATATTGGAATGCCTAAGATTAATGGATATTCAGAATAATTTTTGTATTGGCAGTTTATGGTAACTAATGAAGCCCTAATGTAAATTTCAAACAATATCTAGGGCATGTTGTAGTCCAGAATTAAAATGTAAAATAGTTTCAAAATAAATAGCCTATTACGTCTAAATATTTAAAGGGGTCATATGATGCAGCTAAAAAGAACATTACTTGGTGTAATGAAACGTGTTTATGTGGTTTAAGGTTCAAAAAAGACATTATTTTCCACATAATGTACATTATTGTTTCTCTTAGCTCTTCTCTCTTCTCTAAAAGCAATGTGTGCTCTTGATTGGCCAGGTCACAGTGCATTGTGATTGGCCAAATGTTTCAATTGTCTGATGGAAGTGTCATGCCCCTCAACATATACTGTTATAGAGCATCACAGTTCCATAAATAAAATAAAATAAAAACCTGTGTTGCGTAGACTTATCAGTGCAATCATGATCTCTTGGCTGCCATGATGGCTTTTTTCAAGGAGGAAAACAAAAGTGTTCGGGTCATGTAGTTGAGTGTAGCGCGTCCGAGGGTCAGCTTGTGGGTTTTATAAGGGCCAGCATGAGGGACAAGACCTAAAAAGTTTTGGTGAGTTTTGCAGGGAGGTTGGTAACGTTAGTTAGCATTATCGTCCACTTTAGCTAGGCTACTGTCGCCTTCATATGGTATGAATCATATCAAGCATTTTATAATGCCACTGTCAAAAAAATATTTAGCCTAGGCATACCTTTTTGTGCATTTACTGAACATTTGTGTAATGGCAACGACATGTTGATGACTGAGCGGTGATTGCTGTCAGGTACAAAGCACTGTACCATGTTGCTGACGTTATCGTTAACCGCTTTCACACATGCACACAATATATAAAATACACGATAAATATAAAAATAAATACACAATACCTATATAAAACACTATTTATTTACAAGATTAATGCTTAAAGAACTGCCATTACTGCACATTCACTATATAAAATAAAATTCACTGGAGGAAAAAGTTTGCATGGCCATCGTCAGATTTGGAAGTTGCTCAAAAGGCTCGTTCGCGGTTGTGGCTTCAGTAGACTTCAGTGAGGCGCGGTGGTTTATGGGTTGAGTATTGCTCGAAATGAAAATATGTACACAGTCTTGTACCTTTTTGACTTTTTTTTAATTTTCTCTTAACTTTTTAACTCGAAATGATATGTTATATGCTTATGAGTTCAGCCGTAGCTGGTTATCCTCACACATGCTCTAAAACTCTTTAGATACGGATTTTTCCGAAAGTCAATGATAGAAATTAATGGGAAATTTACTTCCGGCACCAAAGCTCTCTCGGGCTGTGGGTGGGACTGTGATGCTCTATGGTGTCTCCCGGTCAGAACACGGGCATGACAGGACAAAAACAATAAAACCCTCTCTATTTTTTTTTTTTTTACAGTAATAAAAACCACCTCTGCTCACTCAACCCAGCTTTCGCTCAATCTAGGCCACTGTGATGCTGTTTTGTTGAGAAAGCGATACTACTTTTTTGGCCTTCCAAAAGAGGAAATGAATAGAAATCATGTTTATATCACGTTTATAATGGGTTTTATGTTTATGTCTTGTCACTCCGGCTGGACAAGGGATCACAAAATGTTAAGGGGCGTAAAATTTCCACCACAAGCTTGAGGTATTCTGCAAATCACAATGCACTGGATAGCTGGCCAATCAGAGCACACCTCGCTTTTTAGACCAATGAGCCTTGTAAAAATTGACACATTTCAGAAAGGCAGGGCAGTTTTTGAGAACTCTGTTCATCTTCGGAACACAATTTAAGATATTTTGGATGAAAACCTGGAGGCTTGAGACTGTGCCAGTCTGTCAGTCTGGAGATCAGGGTTCTAACCCTGCTTAAGACAACATTCAAGATTTTGGTAGCACTTTATTTTACAGTCCTGTTCCTCATGTACATACTATGTACTTATTACAATAACTACGTAATAATTAGGATATAATCTTGGATAGAGATGATATATCATTATTTGGGTTCGACTGAATTCATCATTTTCAAACTGAAAATCAGCAAGCTTTTATTTTGGTGTTGCCGAATGCTGACTGTACAGCGTCAGTGAATGAAATTTAACAGCTTTTTTATTGTGCCTTGAAATTGGTAGCGGGTAGCCTAGATTTATGCTTTCAGTTTGAATAGAAATCTACAGTACAGTTTGTCGATCTTTAAAATGGTAATTGTGCATTAACAACTGTCAACCATGTAGGCATGCAAACGCTTGCTCTGAACTTATGTATGTTACACAGCGCATTTCTTTCATTGGTCGAGCATGCGGACCATTAATGTGCTCCTCCTGATTATAAGTTGTATTCTATAGGGGTGCTCCGATCACGATCGACCGATCGTTAATGCGCATCTCGTCAGTAAAGCCGGTTCTCTAATCAGCGGTTAATTCCATCAGGTGCGTGATTTCACATAGAGCAGCTGTTACTACACAGAGCCGTTGTTAACAGAGAAGATGAACCAAAAAAACGCTGAAAATGAAGTGGATTTGCGCATATTCTCTATTAACAACGGCTCTGTTTAGTAACAGCTGCTCTATGTGAAATCAGCACCTGATGGAATTAACCGCTGATTAGAAAACCGAAAACCGGCTTTACTGACGAGATGCGCATAACGATCGGCCGATCGTGATCGGAGCACCCCTAGTATTGTATTTTGTTGCGTCGCGCTCCGCCGCTCTGCTCGCGCCCGGTGTAGACACAATGACTATGTTTACATGCACCCAAATAATCAGTTTGCAATCGGATTGAAAAGCGTTCATATACACCTTAATCAATCTGATTGAGCTCGATAGGAATGACATTTCGATCGGATTGAAGGCGGTGGGTTATTCCTCTGCTTTCACTTTCACTTTTCACTTTCACTATTTGAGCAGTGTGCGCATGTATATATATGCGCATATATATATATATATATATATATATATATATATATATATATATATATATATATAAAACTTTTCCTATTTTAAGCTTGTGACAAACGCGCATATTAACCCAATCACTTTATTTAGCGTTCATTACAACATTACAATCAGATTCATCAATCGTAATGAATTCAGTCCGAATGAACCATAAGGTTTGCATGTAAATGTAGTCAATGTAAATGAATGTTGCTTTCTGATGCTGCATTTGAATTTTCACGCCACATTATTTGAAATTAGCCTGGGACGCTAGGAACCCTGATGTAGGCTATACAGGACATGAATTGCAAACTAGTGCTCTTCTGTTTCTTTTGGTGTATAACTCCCCTTGTGCCATAGAAAAAGCTAAATAATCACGGTTGTCTGACACATTCGTGGTTAGATCTAATAATTGCGATTAGACGGTTATTTAATTATCACGACAGGCCTATTTGGCGCTGTGATGAACAAATCTGACTGGCTATTTAAATAATGTACATCCGAATAATGACTGTCCAAATACCCTATCTTTTTTTTTCTTACCTTTATATCCATGAGAACACAAATTTTCTTTGGTCCTATAAATCAGCCATTGACTCCAAACACCTATTCCCGAAAACAACATCAGATTTGGATCTTTTCCTTGGTTTAGGTGCAGTTTATGTCCCTTCAATCCAAATAAGCTTTTATCTTTACATTCCCAGATGTGAACTGGGTCAAGACCATTGCAGGGCAGAAGGATAATTTTGGCCCTCTCTTTGATATTCTTTGACCCCAAGCAGAGGTTAAACGAGCGACTGAAGATTTGTGAAGAGGAAGTCCATCTGAAATGCTGAGCTTTAGATGATTCATTACATGGTGCACTCTGTACCACAGTAGTACTCTTTGTATACACACATGTTTTGCGGTCCTCGTTGTAGATGAGGAAGAAGCTGGTGTCTGAATCTATGGAAAATGATATGACAGTTATTGTCAAACTTTTTGTAGTGGCATACCTTCTGGGGCATTTAAAGGTGCAATGTGTAATATTTACTGTCAGAAATGCAATATAATATACATAACTATGTTTTCAGGGGTGTATAAAGACCTTACTTAATGAACCGTTCTGTTTTTATTACCTTAGATTGAGCTATTTCTATCTACATACACAGCAGGTCCCCTTACATGGAAGTCACCACCATGTTTTTACAGTAGCCCTAAATGGACAAACTGCACTACAGAATGTGTTTTGTCACTTTGTTGCTCTTGCGAATAAAACACTGACACAATGATGAACAAGTACATTAATATCCGCGATAACACAGATTTATTGAATAATCAACTAAAAGTGATGTGACATTCAGCCAAGTATGGTGACCCATACTCAGAATTTGTGCTCTGCATTTAACCCATCCAAAGTGCACACACACAGAGCAGTGAACACACTCGCTGTGAACACACACCCGGAGCAGTGGGCAGTCATTTATGCTAGACAGCGCTCGTGTTGTTTGAAGACAGTGAGCATGCGGCTGGGGCTCTCTCTCTCTCTCTCTCTCTCTCTCTCTCTCTCTCTCTCTCTCTCTCTCTCTCTCTCTCTCTCCCCCTTTTGCTTTTTCTTTACTTTACCTACTTAATTATTTTTGTCTTTCCCCTTGGTAATAATTTCTGGATAAGGACGAGTGTTTTGTCACGTACGCGCGGCTCAATTCAGCCAGTATGGCGAGCAATAATGTACTAACACCTGCTACCCTCTCACTCCGTGATGGGTGCAGGTGTGTACCGGACCCCGCGGTGTCTGTAGAAGACATGCTGCTAGTCTTTGGTGAAAAGATTGGTTTTGAGAACATCGTTTCGGCCTCAAGGATGAATAAAGCCGTAGTCGTATTTTTAAAATCAGAGGCACTGGTCAATGTTTTGACTGTGAGTGGCGTTTGGGTGAAAGAAACATATGTTCCGGTAACCCCGCTTTCCGCACCAACTAAAGTCCCTATCTCGAATATCCCACCGTTTATATGCAATGATGCCATTCTAAAAGAATTACAGAGGTTCGGCAAGATCGCAAGTCCTGTTAAAGCGGTTCCTCTGCGATGTAAAAATGCTAAAGCACGTCCTTTCCTTTAGGCGGCAGGTCTTTATGTTTCTAAACTCCCCTGAGCGGACTTTAGATGTCTCTTTCCGCGTCCCTAATGAAGCGAATTCGTTTATGGTTTATGCCAGTACCGATAGTATGCGTTGTTATGAATGCGGTGACGTGGGCCACAAACGCCTCACATGCCCGCATAATAAGGAGGAACCACGCGCATCTACATCCCGCGACGATACGAGTAATACAGACGCACAGAGGCCAGAGCAGCAGGCTGAAAGAGCTACAGATGAGGTGAATGAGCAGCAGGAGGTGAGTGAAACTACTGGTATTCCTGGCAGTGTTGGGGAAGCTGAATGTAGTAGGCCTACTGTGATACATAAGGATGAGAGTGAGTGTGACGATAATGAACAGAATGATGGTCAAAGTGATGTTGAAGATGTGTGTGAGGATGTTACAGGGCAGGCAGGTGTCTCAGAGGAGAATATGGCTGATGAGATGGAAGTGTTTTCACAGTGCACTGATGATGGTTCAAGAGATGATGAGCAATGGTCTGATGTTTCAAAAGTTGTTGATGATTTGTACACGCTTGAGCAAATAAACTAATTTCTTGACAAAACTAAAGGTAGAGCTGGTGTTGAGGTTTGCGATTATTTTCCAGATGTGGGAAAGTTTGTCTCCTCTGTTATGATGGCTAGAAGAATGAGTACTTATGATGAGCTTTCACAACAAAAGCGTTTTCGCCTCAAAAAGCATCTAACTGTTATCAGATCTGGAAGGAAATCAGTTAAAGCAAGGGGAAAGACCAAATAATCAAGATGGATAAGTTTTCCTTTTTCTTTCTTTATTGTTTTCTCTTTTTCTCTTTACCTCTTATGGAAGTTTTGAGGGTGGGGTCCTTAAACATAAATGGATTAAGGGATGGAAAAAAAAGAGTTTATTGTTAGACTTCATAAGAATAAAGAACCCGAGTGTTGTCTTTTTACAAGAGACCCACAGTAATCTTGATAACGAAGCTGATTGGGGATTATGGTGGAAAGGAGAGAGAGTGCTTAGTCATGGAACTAATATTAGTGCCGGTGTGGCTGTACTTTTTTCTCCTAATGTGAATGTTAAAATTCTGATGAAAAATGAACTAGAACCTGGGAGGCTGATGGCTGTCAGAGCTGAAATTAATAATTTATCTTTTTTGTTTATCAATATCTATGCCCCTAATACTTGAGCATATAGATTACAGCTCTTTGCGAAACTAGAGCAGTTTTTTAAATTGCAGCAAACTGGTGATTTTATCATATTAGGAGGAGACTGGAATTGCACTCTAGATTTCACACAAGATAGAAATGGCGATTAGCCTCATATGCAGTCATCTTCTTGTCTGACTAGAGTCATAAAAAGTTTTAACCTGACAGATGGATGGAGAGAGAATAATCCTTTAATAAAGCAGTACACTTGGGTCAAAATTAGCAATGATAGGATTTTTGAAGCACGTTTGGATAGGTTTTATACATCACAAAACATGAGAAATAGAGTATTCAATGCAGCTATTTTTCCTGCGTCTTTTTCTGATCACAAATTTGTCACTGTTGATTGTGTATTGGTGAATAGAACCCATACGAGTTCCTACTGGCATTTTAATAATAAACTGTTGGAGGATAAATGTTTTTGTGAAAATTTTAAATCTTTTTGGGAAACTTGTAAAAGTGAGAAGTGCCTTTATGAAAGTATTAATCAATGGTGGGAAATCGGTAAAGTGCACATAAAGACTTATTGCCAACAGTACAAAGGCTTTTCCTCCCTGGTTTTAAAAATTACAGTAGAACTCCTGGAAAAGGAAATTCTTGACATTGTAAAAAGTATGTTTGTAAATGATGCAGAACAATTGCATGAACTTTGGACTGAAAAAAAGAATCAGCTCAGCTCCATCTTAAATGAAAAAGTTAAAGGGGCGAAGTTAAAGGGGCGCTTGTAAGGAGCCGTTTTCTGAACATAAAGGACATGGATGGCCCAACCTCCTTCTTTTTCAACTTGGAGCGTAAAGCAGGACAGGAGAAACAAATGTACTGTTTAAAAGACAATGATGGACAAGAAACTTCAGATCCTGTGACAATGCGCAGACTTGCTGTTGCTTTTTATTCTGATCTTTTTGCTGCTGAAGCCACAGATGAATAATCTAAGGATGAACTGTTACAGGACCTCCCTGTTCTAACTTCAGAACAAAAAAAACTCTTGGAAACTGATTTAACATTTGAGGAAGTCACTGCTGCTGTAAAGGGTCTTTCTTCAGGGAAGGTACCAGGGCTGGATGGCTTATCTGCCGAATTTTATAAAAAGTTTTGGTCTTTAATAGGACCTGACTACTTTGAGGTACTCAAGAAATGTATTGGTGAAAAGTCTCTTCCTTTAAGTTGTCAGCGGGCTGTTTTAACATTGTTACCCAAAAAAGGGGATCTAACCCTCTTAAAAATTTGGAGGCCCATCGCAATTTTATGTTTTGAATACAAAGTTCTGTCAAAATGTTTGGCGAACAGACTAAACAATGTAATGCACGCAATCATTCACAAAGACCAGTCTTACTGTGTAAAAGAGAGATGTATTTTAGATAATCTACATTACGGGACATTTTTGATTTTGCTTTTAATAACAACATTAACCTTGGTTTTTTATCATTAGATCAAGAAAAGGCTTTTGATCGTGTTGATCATGTTTTTCTTTTTGAAACCTTTAAGGCTTTTGGTTTTGGAGACAAGTTTATTTCTATGATTAGACTGCTGTACAATGACGCTACATGTATGATAAAAATTGCTGTCCTTCTCCTAGAAGAGGCTTTGCTGTGTTATGGCAAAGCCTCCTCAGCCAAAGTAAATTGGGGGAAAAGCAGTGCTCTATGGTGTGGTCAGCTTGGTCAAGGTCCTTTACTTCCAGGTGGTTTGCAGTGGGGTAAAACAGGTTTTAAATACCTAGGGGTGTTTTTAGGCACAGGAGACTATAGGAGACAAAACTGGGTGGGGCTAGTGGAGCAAGAGTGTGCGAGGTTGTCTCACTGGAAATGGTTGCTACCCCAGCTGTCCTACAGGGGGAGAGTTCTAATCTGCAATAATCTGGTGGCCTCATCTCTCTGGCACAAAATGATGATCGTAGAGCCTCCTGAAGATCTGGTGAGGGAAATTCAACAGAAGCTGGTAGACTTTTTCTGGTCGGGACAGCACTGGCTGAAGGCACCTGTACTCTACCTGCCTACTCGGGAAGGAGGACAAGGACTTGTTGACATTAATTCCAGAATTAAAGCCTTCAGACTTCAGACTGTTCAGAGACTTCTATATGGGGAGGATGTATCCTGGGCTGAAGTAGCCTGTGCCCTTCTGAGGAGAGCTGGTAACATGGGATTAGACTGTCACCTATTTCTCATGGACACCAACAAGTTGAATCTGACTGGAATAACACCTTTCTACAGGACATGCTTAAGAGCGTGGTCGCCCTTCAAGATTTCAAGAGATTTTAATAGCACACAGAGACTTTGGCTAAGGGAAGAACCACTGCTTTTTAACTCTACCATAGACCTAGATATCCTTAGGTTAGAATTCCTCATCAAAGCCTTGTGGTCTGCTAAGATCACTAAAGTTGGACATTTGATCACTGAGAGAGGATGGATATCTGCGGAAACCTTAGCACTAAAGCTGGGCATGAGGTCAGTTAGAGTGGCAGGGAAACTGTTAACTCAAATCCGTGAATCTTTACCATTGGATTTTAGACTCTCCTTGGAAACACCTGATGTGGACAGTCCTCCTTTCCCAGAGATGACTCTCTCATTTGATACTGGAGAATGGCAGGAAACGGAGGGCAAATTGCTGTCTTTTAGAACCCCTGAACTGAGCTGTTTTGGTGACGCAGGAAAGAAGGCTCTTTATGGGTTGTGTGTCAAGGTGACACATTTCACACTCTTGAAAACGTGAAGGAGTCTAAGTGGCAAGAGTTTTTTGGATTGGGCGTCTCCCCTAAAGGCTGCTGGAGGACCCTGTACAAACCCCCTATTGAGAAAAGGTCTGGAGACCTTCAATGGAGGATAGTGCATTGTATAATAGCTACAAACAGACACAGAGCACACCTAGATCCACTAGTAGGGGAAGAGTGTTCTTTTTGTGGGCTGCAAGAAACAATTTTTCACTTGTTTCTTAATTGTTTGAGACTCCAACCGCTGTTTTATCTATTAGAAGATTACTGTCAGTCTTTGGGGGAAGTTTTTACGCCTGTTTGTTTTATCTATTGTCCCAAGTACAAAAGGAGCAACAAGCCAGTTCACGTTTTAACAAATTTTTTGTTTGGCCAGGCAAAAATGGCAATTTGGGTATCACGCAAAAGGAAATTACTTGGCACAGGATCAACTAATGTTATCTCTATTTTTAGGGGATTATTGAAATCTCCTATCAATATCGAGTATGCCTATTACAAGCTTGTTGATGATTTGGAAACTTTCAGTCTCAAATGGTGCATTAATCAGTGTGTCTGTGAAATTGACCCTGATGGCTGTTTACAAACGAATGTTTAAAGTGATGGGTGTTTTTATTTTTTAAACTTTTTCTTAAGAGGTGTGCATATTTTTTAAATTCTTTTGTTTTTGTTTTCTTTTTTTTCTAATCTTACCCTCTTTTTTAACTGCTGGTTTCTGATTAGGTTTTGATGTTTTGTCGAATACTGTTGATAAAGAGATTATAAAGTCAAAAGTCTCTCTCTCCCTCTCCCTGTTTCTCTCTCTCTCTCGTGCGTTTGCGCTCTCTCTCTCGCGGGCGTGCACTCTCTCTCTCTCTCGCGCTTGCACTCTCTCTCTCTCGCGCGCTCTCGCTCGCTCTCTCTCTCTCGCGCACGCGCTCTCTCTGTCTCTCTCTCTCTCTCTCTCTCTCTCTGCCCTGTTAAACTGACAGGACTTAAAAACATGCAAATGATAAACTTTCACTCTATGATGGTTAAGCTATGCAAATAATCCACGAATCACATTCGTAAAGGGCTGGGGAGCAGCTGGCCCATACAGTTAATGAATAACGGATCAACTACAACAGCTTACATCGCACATCCTGTGATGTGACTATCGTGGATTCGTACATTGCGATATCGATGCTTAAATGACACATCGTGCAGCCCTAATTAAATAATTCCAAGTGTGTTTCAAGTTTTGTGAACATATTTTAGATTCTCTCATGCTCCAAACATGAACCAGCACTGTGTATTTACACATATTTCTTTATATGGAATATGCATAAAATAAGGGCATTGATAAAGCAGTACGTCTAAGGCCGGTGACACACTGGATGCGTGGCGCAAGCGTCTCAGCCGCGTGGCGTGTCGGTTTTTAATTCGGCTCCCATGTTAACAGGTTAGAGCATACAGACCGCCTGCGTGAGACGCGCGTCAAACACTTGCTTGCTAGAAATAGAACCGACGCCTATTGCGCGCGTGTTGGAAGCTTTTCCAGGCTAAATATAATAGGAAAATGTGTTTAAATGTCATTTTGTACACAAATACATATGATTTCCTGATATTTTGATATTTGAAAGTCCATAGGTTGACATAAATTCAGATATAAATGTAATAAAAAAATAATAATAATAATTATCGATTTTCAAATATTGCACCTGTCAAACATAATCTATTTCGTCCTTTATCAGTAGGCGTAGGTGTAGGTGTGTAGAAAAAAGTATGTATTGTTGTAATGAAGACATGAGCCTGGTCTGTCAACGGTCTCCCTCTACAGCAGCAGCGCGCCAGCGCCGCGACAGGCACGCTTCTGGTGTGTAAAGACACAGAATCCGCCACGCTTCTGGGACGCTTCAGACACGCGGCGCTCACGCCACGCATCCAGTGTGTCACCGGCCTAATGATGAACGTGATGACATGACGGATTATTGTGATACAGCAAACAATGATATTGTCACGTTAATGAACTTTTGTTCCCTAAGTTGGTCACCTTCCTTCTCTGTCGTCATCTAGTAAACTCCTCATTTTGATCACCATCCTCCTCAAGCTCTTTGTCTTCCCCTTAGCACTACACCATTTGTAACAGAATCACGGACCCAACAGTATAGTTTATTTAGCGGCGTTTTTCTTTCTTTTTGGTTTTTTATTTTTGTTTTCCTCCCTCTCCCGGAATGGCCATCCCAGCAGTCCGTCTCCTATGCCTGGAGCAACTGGACCGTTCGCTGGAGGACCATATCAGGGACTTTCTCGATCTGGCGTGCATTACCCACTTCCCCGACCTCTCGGTCTCTAACTTCTTCTACACCGGCCTGAGAGAGCGGTGTAAGGCACGCCAACCAGCGAACGGTCCCCGAGAGGATTTCGCCGCTTTCGTGGAGTGGGTGCTGGAGAAAAATCGATCTTCATGGACCATCTGCACCGCCGAAGAGGATATCTCCAGCCCCACTCCCGACCCAGAGACCAGCCAGCCGCCATCACGCCGCACGGAGCCAGAGCCCACCGCAGCCGCAGAGCCCGAGCCTTTCATTGACGGGGAGCAGGACCTCGAGAGCGCGACTGACCAGGTGTGTGAGCCGGCAACACCATGCATCGTGGGAGTCTTAGTGGAGATCGAGGGCGCCCTGCCCACACTTCCGCGACTGAGGGTGAGATGTATTCGGTCTCGGGAAATATGGAGCAACTACTGGACCTAATGGACTGGTCTATGGAGGTAATTCCTGAATCCCCTGTTTTTCCGCTGGTTCCTTCCAGTCCTGATCCCCCTGTATAACCTCTCAGTCTTCCACTCCTACCTCCTCCAGTCAGTTCCTATGCTCCATTTCTGTCACGTTAATGAACTTTTGTTTCCTTAGTTGGTCACCTTCCTCCTTGTTTGGGTTAATTGATTATTCCCCACCTGTCTCCAGTTCCCTCATTACCTTCTGTGTGTTTAAATACCCGGTCTGTTCAGTTCTCCCTTGTCCGTGATTGTATTAACACTTCTGAATGTAATGTGAATGTGAATGTTTATGTTAATGCTGTTATAGTGTAGTATATTGTCTGTATTCTCCGTAGTCATCTAGTAAACTCCTCTTTTTGATCACCATCCTCCTCAATCTCTTTGTCTTTCGTTTAGCACACCCAGTTTGTAACAGATATACTGTAGACCAAAAATTCAAAGAATAGTAAACAAAAAGTAACTTTTAGGCATGATGGTATGATAACCTTAATCAAAAATTTCATGGTATCACGGTATTGTTGTTACAGCTCTGAAATTTTATTTTTAAATGACTGGGTGAAACAAAATAAAAAATCAGAGTGGACACAATATATTTTGTTTTTGAGCAACATACAGAACATTAGAAACAGTAGAATTTGTTTATTTTTTTTTCTTTGATTTGTTTCCTAAAAATTAAAGACTGACATCTTTTTTTAACCTAAATTTGTAATTACTAGAGATTAGGGCTGTAACTATCGAATATTTTAGTAATCGAGTATTCTAACAAAAATTCGGATAAATATGTGATTTTTGCTTAATTAAAGTGCAATATTAATTATGCAAGAGAAAATAAGACTCCTGGGTCTCTTAAAATTAACAACTAAGTTCCCTTTTTTAGAATTTTTTTTTTTAAATGCATAGAATGCAATGCATACATCAAAAACTACTACTGTTGAAAAAATTAATAAAACTGTATTTTTTTTATAGAAATAAATCATATAACATTTTGAACATTGAACATTTAGCTGACGCTTTTATCCAAAGCGACTTACAATTGCTATATATGTCAGAGGTCGCACTCCTCTGGAGCAACTAGGGGTTAAATGTCTTGCTCAGGGACACATTGGTGTCTTACAGTAGATTCGAACCCGGGTCTCTCAAACCAACTTAATGAAGTCTTATCCACTGCGCCAACACCACCCCATATAATATTTATTCCATGTTTTAATTTTAATAACAAATCCCCTTTATTTACCAAAAAATAAAATGTTTAAATTTCATTAAAAGACAAATTAAATTTGGGTGAAACTTGTGTACTGTTTTTCATAATTATATTACTTGTAGAAAAACTTTAAACACAATTGTAAATACGTATAAAGAATGGCACTGGTTTTATTTTTAGTGCTAAACATTTTTTTTTTTCTTAGCATATTTTTGTATTTTGCTTTGCTTTAGCGAAATTGGTACCGAGAACCATGGATTTTCACTGGTATCGGTACTGAATACTGAAATTTTGGTACCGTGACAACCTGTCACCGATTTAGTGTAAACCTATTTATTTGATTCTTTTTTATTTATATTCTTTCTTCTGTATTTTCTCTGTTCTCAGGAGCACAGCTGGTGCATGATAAATTGAGGATGCATGTGTAAATCCAGGTTACTTATTTATTATTCTAACTTTGAGTTAACATTAAATGTTCAGATAACGAGCTGCGGTTGTCGGTCAGGAAAATTTACCAAAATGAGCATCCCTAGTCCCAATAAAACAATTATAAAATTAAAATAAATTAAATTAAAAATAAATAAATCAATAAAAATTTGACAGTGCCGGTCATTGGAGGGTAAACTGTAGTATCAGGACAAGATAAATTAAATGCCACTGTACAAAAAGATGGAAAAAATTTTATTGACCCATTAACCTGAAAATGTTAAAATATTTTACAAAGGAATAATGACAAACAAAACATGACAAAAACGACATTTTACAAAATATTATAATACACTTTAAAATATTTTCAAAATGCATACGAACAGAGTAAAAACTAAAGTATTTAGATGCACTTGCCAATAAAATATTATTGAATAGTAATATTATTTTATAGTAATTTTAGAATAGTAAAATAGTAAAATCAGGACAAAGCGAAAATTACACTCCTTACACAGTACATAAACATAAAAAATGAGACAAGAAATGCAATCCACTTACTGAAAGCTGGAAGAAGGGCCAATATAAGGATATGAAGCTGGTTCATGCTGTAATCGATGAGAGACTGCAGCTTTCTGATGTATGTACGGGGATGTGACTGAGTATTTATACTTAACAGACTTCCTCTGTGTTAACAAGAAAAACAAAAAAGATGTGAGAAGTAGATTGTGAAAAGCAAAAGTTGCTTTATAGCTCTTGATTTTTCCCCCACTGTTTAAATATAATTCCATGCAAGGTTTTTGTCTTTGTGACATATTATCAGCTCTGACTACAATCACAAGCTCACAGCTGACACATTTTTAGACTCTGTGACATTTGTCTGTGTTTCATATATAACACAATAGCTGTCAAAAAAATAAAAATATCTGTATCTGTAATATGTATAAACTTTAAGTGCTCATTTGTATAGAAACTTTCCTATTTTAGAATTCTTCCTTCTAACCACCTGTGGGTCGTCATACCGTCCAAGAATATATCTATAGCTGCATATCACTTTCAAAATGTGTGTTAGATTCTTTAGTGCTTCCTTTCCTGAGCTGTGCAGCATCAAGACAGACTCTCAAGTTACTCTTATGAGTAATAAGGTTTATTCACAGCTCAAATACTTATGTCGGTCACTTGTACACTCTAAAAATGGCTGGGTTAAAAATAACCCAATTGGTAACCCAGCACTGGGTAAATATTGGACAGAACATGTGCACACGTGCACAGAACACATTTTAACCCAGCATGCTGGGTTATTTAGAAAACCCAAGTTAGAGTCATTTTTACCATTTGTGGGTTTGCATTTTTATGATTCTGGGTTATACTTGCTGGGTTATTCTCATAATTTCACTTTTGCTTAACAAAGCAATCATGGATTAATAAATAATGAAGAATACAGGTTATTTAGATGTAACGATAATAAAACTCCATATACATCGGGAAGAAGGAGGCGGGAACCTGCGCACAATCAAAACATAATTTTAATATTCAAAATAAACACAAAACAGCGCACAAAATAAAAAGCAAACACATAAAATAATGTCCCAGGCCTGGTCCTCTCTCGTCCTTCACGGTCGTCGCTCCAGTTTTATATCCTTCCATCTCCTACGTGGGACTCGATACTGGCGGTGGGGCGCAGGTGTAGCTCATCTCCAATCACTACACCTGGCCTCACTCCTCGTTCCCACGCCTCTCGGCCCCGCCCCACTCGCCACATTAGACTTTTAAAAAATAATTTTAATGCCATCTGACATTCAAAAATTTGTACCAATGACAAACAATATGGAATTTTCCCTTTTTTGTTTCCAGCAAATGCAAAATAAATAAATAAAATAAAAATCACAGAATTAGAGTTGCAATAAATAAGAAAATTATTTCTGAATGACCTGTCTAGCTGTTTAATTACATTTTGACATGTTTAGCTATTTAAATACACAGTTTAATGACACTGACAATTAACATTCTTTAAATTTAAATGTAAAATAATTTAAAGATGTCCTTAAATTTATATCAAGTATATAAAGACTCCTATGTAGGTAGATGTGCACTGCTTAGGGTAGTTCAACATATAGTTCACCCAAAAATGAAAATTATGTCATTTATTACTCAACTTTATGTCGTTACAAACCCGTAAGACTTTCGTTCATCTTCAGAACACAAATTAAGATATTTTCTATGATATTCGAGAGCTTTCAGACCAGGGTGAATAATTAGTGACAATTTTCATTTTTGGGTGAACTATTGTCAAACACTTAAGCTCTGAAGCAAAGAGCTACACCTGAGAGCAGTGTACTCCGTTATAGAGCCTGTGAACTGAAGGACAATTTTCAAAAGGAATTGCAAATTATATTTTCAATTGCGTTTTCCACATGTGACAAATTGTGACATAATCCAAACACAATGGCAAATCTTGAACAAAAACACTTTCAAAAACACTGAACAAAAATTACTGTTTCAGTTTTCATGAATGCACAGTGACTGCCAAATTTCAAATGGAAAACCAAAGTCAGTTTGCAGCTGTATTTTCCATGTATTATGACTAATAAGCCTGTCATATTAAACAAATACTGCATCATAGCAGCTTTACAATATTAAATAGGAAAATAGTGTGTAATAATGCGAAGGGATAACAGTAAACACTCAGTTTTCAGTTAAAGTTAGTTCATCATTGATTCAGTGATGTATCGTCCCTCTGTTCAATCAAGTCGATGATATCGCTTGATCTTAATGGTCCCCAACTAAGGAAAACCAAGGAACCAAAACTCCATCGGTGACAGAATGGAGAAAAAAACCTTGGGAGAAACCAGGCTCAGTTGGGGGGCCAGTTCTCCTCTGACCAGACGTAACCAGTAGTTCAATTCCAGGCTGCAGCAAAGTCAGATTGTGCAGAAGAATCATCTTTTTCCTGTGGTCTTGTCCTGGTGCTCCTCTGAGACAAGGTCTTTACAGGGAATCTGTATCTGGGGCTCTAGTTGTCCTGGTCTCTGCTGTCTTTCAGGGCAGTAGAGGTCCTTTCTAGGTGCTGATCCACCATCTGGTCTGGATACGTACTGGATCCGGGTGACTGCAGTGACCCTCTGATCTGGATACAGACTGTATCTGGTGGCTACAGTGACCTCGGAATAAGAGAGAAACAGACTAATGTTAGCATAGATGCAACATAAGAACAAGTACATGAGGTGTTACTAATTACCATGTCTGTTTTTTCACTGTGTCGCACGTTACCTACTAAAAATCGCAATTACTTTAGCATCTGAATTTCCAATGCCTCACATGGAAAACTGTCGATTTTTGCCAGAGGTGGAACCATACTATGGAGAGTGTTTGTATTGGGAGGTGATTTCACTCAAAGACAATTGTGCCAAAATGCTTTGAACAATGGAGGTTAAGGCACTACTAAAGGCATTTGCCGCTCCAAGAGATGCGTGTTAAAGAACAGACAGTGCAACCCGGATCTCCCTATATTCTTGGCACCATACACAATAAATAATTCTGTCATTTTTACTCCAAATGCAGCTACTATCCTCTGCTAACAGTTAGAACCACATGGTACTATTGGTCAATATTCACCATTAACCAAATGCTTTTCACCTGAGGAATAAAATGTAGGGTAAGATGCAAATAGGTAAATAAGAGTAGAACTGCAATGTTGTTTTGCTGACGTGCATCAGAGTGCAAACAGTGAGAGATTTGGGGTAAAAACTACAGAATATATCCCAATAAAAAACACGCCCCATAGTATAGTCCCACGCTTGACACAAATTGACAGCTTTCTGTGTAAGGCATCTGAAATTCAAATGCTTTTCAATTGCGTTTGGACTATGTCACAATGTATGCGTCCACATGTGGAAAAATGCAATTAAATATACAATTTGCAATTCCTTTTGAAAATAGTCCAGAATATCCTTACCTGTCCATTGATTATGATCAATGTCTGAGAGATCTGCTGGCATTTTTAAATCGCCACAACAATTGGATGGGGTTTTGTGGACTCTGCTCGGTTAAGGAATTCCATGTTTGTTCCAACCTTTAAAATAAATACAAAATGGTTTTAATAACAGTTTTTCAGTTCAATTAACTGTGTGAAGTTAATCATGAAATTTACCCACCTTGGTCTACAGAAGCAGAATTTGCTCTAGTGATTGGCTGAAAGGTGTGCTTTCAAACTGTCTAATCAATGGGATGTTCCAGTCATTATAAATCACAGTTTTATGTTAATATGCTGGCTATATCAAACACACACAGTCACTGGCACAGATAAGGAAAATCACACTGCATGCGCCCACACAGACATTTCTATGACAAGTCACGTAGGTACTGGGCTACTCCGCAGCTTTAAAACAGTCCATGTATAAACACTTATAGGTGTACCAAAGTGATAAGGACAAGTCAAAAACACTATCTGGATGTTTATGATGTTTACACTCATAAATTATGTACATTCTGAACACAAAGCTACTAAGTGCAGCTTTAACTATAGCACTAAATAAAAATATATGTGCGTTTAAGTTACGTGAGGTTTAACGTTAAGTTAGTTGATTATCACAGACAAACAATTATGTAAAATGAATAATAAACAAGAACTTACCGTTAGACGCCTCAATAAGACTGCACTCGAAGAGTTTTTCTGTCACAAATGTATCCGTGTGCTTTTCTAACAAAGCAGACTTCATTTCTTCTATTGCTACTCATTCGGGTCTCAATCTCATGGCACTGATTGAGACTTGGATCAAACCTGAAGACACTGCCACTCCCGCAGCCCTCTCCACTAATTTTACTTGTTCTCTCCTCGTACGACTGGGAGGGGTGGAGGTACTGGTCTCCTTATATCAAAAGAACGGAAATTTTATCTTCAACCATCACCTACAGGAAACAGTTCATTTGAATCAAATGCAATTACTGTAACCCACCCTGTTAAAATCCACTTTGTGGTCATTAATATGTGATGAAATAATGAGAGGATACAAGGTGCAAGTTAACAAGTTTACTAAATGAGAGTCAGAGTGAAGACTGACTAATGTGATGGATTAGTGTGAGTATAAAACACAGGCTAGATTTTAGACACATGGAATGCGGGGTGAATTCTCCTGTACGCCGGAGGAAGTTTGAGACGGACTGCCACCGTACTAATAATTTTGGTGACCGGAAACAGGCCAATGAATTTGGGAGCTAACTTGTTAGACACAGAGCAGAGAGGAATTTTCTTAGTAGAAAGCCACACTTTTTGACCCACAACGTAAATGGGAGGCTTTGACCGGTGGCGATTGGCCTTGGCATTCATGCGCCCCCTGCTTGGAGTAGAGTCTCACGGGCTCTAGTCCAAGTACGGCGGCACCTCTGGATGTATGCGTGAGCGGAGGGGACCGCGACTTCGTATTCCAGACTTGGAAAAATTGGTGGCTGGTAACCTAAACTACACTTAAATGGCCAGAGGCCCGTGGATGACACTGGCACTGGGCAAGGGGATAAAATGTGCCACCTTCGAGAACCGGTCCACTACAGTTAAAACAACCGTCATGGCATTAGAGGGCGGGTGGGCGGTGACAAAATCTAGAGCGATATGGGACCAGGGTCTCGAAGGGATAGGCAGTGGTCGAAGTAACCCGTCTAGGGGTCGGTTAGATGTCTTACCAGTGGCACAGACTGAACGAGCCAAAACAAAATCGTGAATGTCGCAAGCCATTAAATGGCCACCAGAATAGTTGCTTAACTAGAAAACTAGTGCGAGTCACTCCTGGATGACAAGCCACGTTAGAACAATGACCCCATCGAATAATGTCGGACCGTTTCCCCCCTCCGGCACAAACAAATGACTCTGTGGGAAACCAGGCTGAGGCGTTACCCCTTCTAAGGCTGTCTTGACCTTTGATTCGATCTCCCATACCAGAGTGGCGATGACCGGGCGTTTGGATGGATCAAAAATACGAGATAAAGAGTGGGGTTTGATGTTTTTAGACCCCGGGTGGTACGAGATAGCAAAATCAAAACCTCCAAAAAAAGAGCCCACTGAGCCTGCCTGGAGTTGAGTCTTTTAGCTGATCTGATGTATTCAAGATTCTTATGGTCGGTCAAATGATAAAAGGTACCCCAGAACCCTGTAACCAATGACTCTTCCAACGCTAACTTAACTGCCAACAGCTCTATATTACCAATGTCATAATTACGTTCGGCAGGCGATAGTCGATGAGAAAAGAATGCGCAGGGATGCATCTTATCATCTGAGGAAGCGAGTTGTGAAAGCACTGCTCCTACTCCCACCCCTTACGCGTCGATCTCCACCACGAACTGACGTGTGGGGTCAGGGGTGACGAGAATGGGAGCCGAAACGAATCAACTTTTGAGGTTGGTGAACACTGCCTCGGCAGTGTTCGACCACCTGAACGTCGTTTGAGACATCAACGGCAAAGGATAAGAATTCTTTACCGTGATGTTGTTCAGCTCTCAGTAGTCAATGCCAGGTCGCAGAGAACCATCCTTCTTTCCAACGAAAAAGAACACCGGGAGAAGAGGAAGGCTGGATGAACCCAGAGGCCAGAGAATCAGAAATATATTTCTCCATGGCCTCCCTCTCAGGAACACAAAGAGAGTAAAGTTTGCCCTTAGGTGGAGTCAAACCTGGCAGTAGATCTATCGCACAGTCATAGGAACGATGCGGAGGGAGAGAAGCAGCACGGGACTTACTGAACACTTCCTTCAGGTCGAGGTACTCCGTGGGCACGTTAGACAAATCCGCTGCCTTACTCTGAAACACAGAACCAGACACAGAGGGACAGGCAGACACTAAACAGGATTCATGACAGTGGTTACTCCATGTGGAAATTGTGCTAGTGCACCAGTCGACCTGGGGGTTGGGTTTTAAAGAGCCACGGGTGTCCCAACACCACTGGTGCAAGTGGTGAGTCCATGAGGGGAAATGAGAGGGTTTCAGTGTGATTGCCAGAAGTGATGAGGGTGATACTTTCAGTGGAATGAGTAATGAGTAATCTGGGGAAGTTCTTGTCCATTGAGTGTGCTCACAGTGATCTGGTGCGAGAGGGGAGTGATGGGGATCTGAAGTTGAACAGCCAGTTTAAAGTCCATGAAATTACCCCCCGCTCCCGAATCCAGTAGTGCATTGGTGCAGTGCGTCGATGTCTGCCATCTCAGTACTGCCATCTAATACTTACTACCTGGCCTGCTCTTTTACCGGACAGGAGTGGATGAAGTGGCCTGCCCGGCCGCAGTATAGGCAAAGTCCCTGGGATCTCCGCCTCTCTCTCTCTCTCTCCTCCCGGGAAAGCTGAGCTCTCCCCACCTGCATGGGCTCGTGATCGAATGCAGGGCTGACCGCGCTCGCACCGTCAGCCTGGTGGTTCTCTGAGCTGGGCTGTGGACTGCTTGGGCGCGTCAGCCGGGTTACGCGATTAAGACACACGTCCACTCTCAGGGCGAGTTCTATCAGTCCGTTCAGCATCT
Source organism: Carassius gibelio (assembly GCF_023724105.1). NCBI lineage: Eukaryota > Metazoa > Chordata > Actinopteri > Cypriniformes > Cyprinidae > Carassius > Carassius gibelio. Next base: position 5,139,678 of record NC_068403.1, on the reverse strand, counting down.
CTGGTAAGTCCATGGCATAAATTTCCTTATAATTGTGGTCAGCCAGCCCATGCAGGAACATATCCCACTGCGCTTCCTCGTTCCAACGGCACTCTGCGGCCAGGCTGCAGAACTGAATGGAAAAATCCGCCACCGAGCCTTCTCCCTGTCACAGTTCGGCGAGTAATCTGGCCGCCTCCTTACCCACCACTACCCGATCGAAGACTCTCCTCATTTCTTCGGAGAGTGCCTGGAACGAGTTGCAGCAGTTGTGTCCGTTCTCCCACACCGCCTTTCCCCATCGTGAGGAATGCTCTACTGAAGCGGCACACGTTCCAACGCAGGTCACCTTTCAACGGAACCTACGCTCACTCTCTCCGTCTCTCCTATCTTCTGTGGTTTCATCCTCACTTTCTTCACTCTCTCAGTTTTCAGCTCTGGACACGAACAGTGCTACTGACACTGTTTATTCCACTATAACCACTTGCTTGGACGTTTTCTTTTTGCCCAATGTTTTCTAGACCATCACGCACCACCTCATCTGCCCCCTGGCTGTCCGATGTTTTCCGTGAACATCGCTCTGAACTCAGAGCAGCAGAGAGGAAATGGCACAAATCAAGAAACTCTACTGACCCCAGTGTGTATCAGTCTCTCCTCTCTTCCTTTTCTGCAAATGTCTTCACTGCTAAAACATCCTACTAGGGCTGTAGTTATCGAATATTTTAGTAATCGAGTATTCTACCAAAAATTCCATCGATTAATCGAGTAATCGGATAAAATGTGTCTTTGCTTCATTAAAGTGCAATATTAATTATGCAAGAGAAAATAAGACTCCTCTGTCTCTTAAAATTAACAACTAAGTTTCCTTTTTTAGAATATAAATATATATATATTTATATTCTACTATATTACTACTGCTGCAAGAGCTGGTGCTGGGGAAATGGGCAGTGTGGGGAGTGCAGTGGGAGTCTGTAGAAGCTGTACCTGTTGGGTGAGCTTGGACACCTGCTTCACGAGTGCTTGTACCGCTCAACCTGTGACTGAAACTGCTTGCTGCATCCATGGTGTGGTCAGATCGTTCTGTGATGAAATAACGAGAGGATGCAAGGTGCAAGTTAAGAGGTTTAATAAATGAGAGTCAGAGTAAAGACACAGGTTGGGGACAAACAATCAGGTGGTGGTGAAGCAGGGACGAGATTGCAATCTGGTGGTGGTGCAGTGAAGAGCATGAAGAGAAACCCAGGAACCGTGGAACATCCAGACGACATGAGGAACTGACGAAATCCAGACGACACGGAGTAGCTATCGAATATTTTAGTAATCGAGTATTCTACCAAAAATTCCATCGATTAATCGAGTAATCGGATAAAATGTGTCTTTGCTTCATTAAAGTGCAATATTAATTATGCAAGAGAAAATAAGACTCCTCTGTCTCTTAAAATTAACAACTAAGTTTCCTTTTTTAGAATATATATATATATATTAGGGCCGAGACTCGATTCAAAAATTAATCTAATTAATTAGAGGCTTTGTAATTAATTAATCGAAATTAATCGCATTTTAATCGCATATAAATATTTGACCTGAGAACAGTGAGAAGTAATTTTTTTTCACATGGATTTATAGTATACCATTGAATAATGACTGAATACATAAGCTTAAGCAACATATTTTTGTTCAACCAAGTCTAGCAGACCAGTGCAATTTTTGCCATTAAGTGTAGCAATAGCATATTTAGTAACAATTTAGAAATAGTACATTTCAGAAATTCAGGTAGCTTATAGGTGCTGGAACCTTCTGTAAAGTGTTTTTTAAGTAATACACAATATTGTCAATTACATTCAGAACATTGGAAACCCTGACTATTAGAAAACATCTCTCTGTTGCTTCAGAGGCCATAACATACTAAGTCCAACTCTCAATAACCTTGGCTAAAACAATAAAGAGTTCAACATAAACAGCCAGTTGCACCAACAAAATAATACACAGTTCAACATAAAGTGTAAAGTCCACGCTAGCTGCTATATTTTTTGCGTTGAGGTGATACTTGAGGTTCGATCATGTGCTGCGGTGATATGCGAACGCTAGTTGGTGCTTCAGTATAATCGGTCCGCCGAAACTCATCCAGTGAGAAACGTTCCGCGGTGCAAAAATAAGTTTTTAAAAATGCGGGAATTTTTTCTGTAACTAATTAATCTTAATTAACGCGTTATTTTTTGTGTAATTAATTAATCTCAATTAACGCATTAAAGTCTCGGCCCTTATATATATATATATATATATATATATATATATATATATATATATATATATTTTTTTTAAATGCATAGAATGCAATGCATACATCAAAAATAAACATTTAATTATTACCCATTGTTTCTCTGTCTGTACTTGTACTGTGAACAATGACAATAAAATTGACAGATGAATTAAGTGCATTTAAGTGCCATTCATACATAAAACATGAATTGAAACAAAGTGGATTTACTATTAAAAATAAAACATGGACGAAATGTTGTGTGATTAAACCTTAAAAAAAAGGTTTTTTTTTTTTTTTTTGGTAGTAGGCTATGTACATTCTGCTGTACAATAGTCTTTAACCAGACTTTTATTTTGACGGGTTGGTGTACCTTTACAGTTCTGTGTATGTGATGCGACGCTAGTTTTACTCAAATAAAACAATCAAATGCTCATGAAGTGACTGTCAGAGCAGTTCTGGAGATGTTCCTCATGTGTTCACATCTTTATTGAGTGAGAGGAAAGACACTGAAATCACCGCGAGCATCACGCGGGCTTCAGTGTGTGTGATAAAGGAACTTGCGCTACTGCTCCATTCATTAACAGAGACACCCAGAACATGCAGGATTCTTATTTAAATAGACTGTTCCGGCTTATTATTTACAGATATTAGTCCATATCGTGATTTGATGTAAATGCAATGACCTTTTTTGGATTAATTCATTCAAAGTTTGGCAAAATTCCGTGCCATTCCGCGTTAAACTGTAAATTCCATTTTCTTATGACTGGATTCCGCAATTCCCTCCGTGTTTTCTGCATCACAGAAATCATAGGGCCTTAGTTGTGGTATGCCAGCTCTATCTTGCAATGGACACTCACCACGACGTTCTCTTTACATTTGTCCGGGCCCTCAAATCAAAACACTGCTGACTCCTTGCAATATGTGATTTTGGATGCAGTGCTTTGTCTCCTTCCGCTTTGAGGGTGAGCCGTTGTGTCACAATAAAAAAATCATTGCGAAAGAACCTGACGTGATATTTAAAATAAATTAAAAGAGGCTTCGAGGCAGAGGAATTTGCCTCAATCATTTTTTGTAATGGAGTTACTCAAGTTACTGGAGGAATCGTTTCAGCCCTACATCCTACTACCACAACAAAATTAACAACTGTTGTGATGCTCGGACACTCTTCAAAACTTTCTCTTCTCTTCTTAATCTGCCTCCACCTCCTCCTCCATCGTCTCTTACAGCTGACGACTTTGTGGTTTTCTTCACAAATAAGACAAGAACCATCAGTGACCAATTCTCCACACCGCAGACTGAGGATAACTTCACAACGACGAATGTACACTCTCTCTCCTCCTTCTATCCACTCTCACAATCATCCTACTACTTGTCCACTTGATCCGATCCCCACTCACCTGCTTTCAAGCGATCTCTTCTTCAGTCACACCCTTCACTAACTCAAATTATCAACTCCTCTCTTCACTCTGGAAAAATTCCCTCAGCATTTAAGCAGGCTCAGGTAAGCCCACTGCTTAAGAAACCATCTCTAAATACAGCACTTCTAGAAAACTATAGACTGCAATCCCTTCTACCATTCATTGCAAAGACACTTGACTAAGCTGTGTTCAACTAGCTCTCTATGTTCCTTGTACAGAACAACCTCTTGGACAGCAACCAATCTGGCTTCAAAAGTGGACCCTCAACTGAGACTGCTCTGCTCTCGGTTACTGAAGCTCTGCGGCTGGCAAGAGCAGCTTCAAAATCCTCAGTATTCATCTTACTGGACCTGCCTGCTGCTTTTGACACCATTAATCACCAGATTCTCCTGTCCACCCTGAAAAAGATGTCACGCTGTCAGTCTCTGTTTTCCTGGGTGTTCCCTAGTGAGCTCACTTTTCCTTAGGCACTTCACCATAGGCACCTTAATTCCTCTAGTCTGGTTCCTTCTTCACAGTAATTGCACTCCAATTAAATCACACAGGTGCTGACAATACTTTGTCATTAGTCTCCCTATGTATAGCTGTCTTTCTCTGTCATCTGTATGGAGACCTTACCCTATGTGTCTATGCTCTCGTCTCCCGAGACTTCACCTACGTTCTCGTTCCACCAAGTTCCCGTTTTCATCCGGTTCCCTTTTTGGTTTTGTTTGTCTCTCAAGACTGTTTATTTTGTATTTATCCTTTTGTTTAATAAACCCATACCTTGCTATTGGATCCTACCCTATGTGTCTATGCTCTCGTCTCCCGAGACTTCACCTACCTTCTCGTTCCTCCGAGTTCCCGTTTTCATCCGGTTCCCTTTTTGGTTTTGTTTGTCTCTCAAGACTGTTTATTTTGTATTTATCCTTTTGTTTAATAAACCCATACCTTGCTATTGGATCCTACCCTATGTGTCTATGCTCTCGTCTCCCGAGACTTCACCTACCTTCTCGTTCCTCCGAGTTCCCGTTTTCATCTGGTTCCCTTTTTGGTTTTGTTTGTCTCTCAAGACTGTTTATTTTGTATTTATCCTTCTGTTTAATAAACCCATACCTTGCTATTGGATCCTACCCTCTCCTTGTGTTTTTCCCAAACCCAACCGTCACAAAAGATGGACATCTCTGGAACCGCACTCCTGTGATTTAAGTCCTACCTCTCCGATAGATCCTTCAGGGTGTCTTGGAGGGGTGATGTTTCTAAGTCACAACAACTTGCTACTGGGGTTCCTCAAGGGTCAGTACTTGGACCTCTTCTCTTCTTCCTGTACATGATGTCATTAGGATCTGTCATTCAGAAGCATGGCTTTTCTTATCACTGCTACGCTGATGACACTCAACCCTACTTCTCATTACAACCTGATGACTCAACGATAGTTGCTCGGATTTCAGCCTGTCTGAGTGACATTTCTAGCTGGATGAATGACCATCACCTTCAGCTCAACCTTACTAAGACAGAACTGCTGGGGTTTCTTACTAATCCATCGTTTCATCACAACTTCTCTATACAACTGGGTTCGTCAACCATAACTCCTTCCAGGACAACCAGAAACCAGAGTTGTGATCGATCATCAGTTAAGCTTCACAGTAGAGGTCTTCACAGTGCATCCGAGACCCGTCGACCCCGTACCCGACCCGGGACCCGTACGGGTTCGGGTCTATATTTTAAATCATCAGCCAGGTCCGGGTCAGGTCCGAATCTATTACCTCGGGTCCCGGGTCTGTTGAACATTGTTTGTAATACCCGTGCGATCGCCGATCGGAGTCATCGGACTCGAAGAACACCCGGCCGTGATCAAAGACTGCTTGTGTTTTTTGTAACTTTCAACTTGTAAAATTAGGAAAAGAAAAGAGTGAGCCAAAAAGAGTGAGCCAAAATAAGTGATCTCTCTCTCGCTCTCTCTCTCTCTCGCTCTCTCTGTCTCTCTCTCTCTCTCGCTCGCTCGCTCGCAGACTCAGAGTTAATATACAAGTGCACACATGGTATTAATGCTTGCAGACTTGACACACTCATATTTAATATATTTCAAATCAGCAACACAATCTGAGGTGAACTGTCACATGAATGTTTTCTATTATGCTCAAATTGCGTTAAAGCATTTTAGGTTGATACAGCTAGCACGCATGTGCAGTCTCAAGTGCATTTCATGTATCTAGGGCAACCAGTGAGGGACATTTCGACTGCCAAACCGCGTTTTACATTTTCTCCCATTTTTATAATATTATAAATGAACCGTTTAATCTTGAAGTTTTAGTCTTTCAGATTCAGACTCGATGCAGAGCAGAGAGCACAGACAGAGATCAGATGATAATAAATAAATAACGTCAGCGGCCATGGCATTGCACGAGCGATCGTTATTATAGTTCAAAAGGGCAAACAGTCTAAGTTATTATGCGAATTAACTCGAGTCAGAATGTACATGTGCACAGTAGCATTTGTCATCAGTCACCGTGACATCAAGTGGACTTTTGAAGCTGAAATAATGAGTGGATTCAGCTTGGACTTGGAATAACGAGAGGAATAACATTAATAACTTTCCTGTCGGAGGATTGTAATGCATCACAGGCAGTCAGGTACAAGGAAGAGAGACTACGGCTCTTTAAATTAGGTAAGACAAAAAGCTGTATTCTTCACAACAGGTTTATTGACTTGTAATAGCAATTTAAGGTGGAATACGTGAACGTCGGGTCCAGTCGGGTCTGTGTCTTCCCGGCGGGTTTGGGTCCAGATTTCAAATAATATACGGGTCCGGCAGACATTTCTCGGATCTACACGGGTCCGGGTCCAGCTTTTGAAATATTAGATGGCCGGGTCGGTTCGGTGTAGTACATTACGGGTCTCTGTCGGGTTTGGGCATGAATTTTTGGACCCGTGAAGACCTCTACTTCACAGACCATATTGGTACAACAACCCAGTCTTGCAGATTTGCCTTATACAACATTAGGAAGAGTAGACCCTTCCTGTCAGAGCAAGCCACCCAACTTCTTGTCCATGCTCTTGTTCTCTCCAGAATGGACTATTGTAATGCTCTCCTGGCAGGCCTTCCTGCATGTACTATCAAGCCTCTGCAACTGATCCAGAATGCAGGGTTGCGAGGGTTGTCTTCAATGAGCCCAAAAAAGCTCACATTACTCCTCTCCTTATCAGGTTTGTTGATCTAAAATCAGTTTTTGTCCCCTTACAATTCAATCACAGGGCCGAATACCAGTTGCCTTGTCAAACATCTTTATTGTCATATGTATCAGGCATAGGAGTGAAACTTGTTGTCTTTGCCAGCTGTATGTTCATTTCTCCGTTTGTCAGTTTCTCTGAGGCTTTAACAGTGACCATAGCTTATATACCACTGACCAAGTTCCTTACAAGGTACGGAAACATGTTTGTTTGTTTAAAATAGAATGTATACTTCATGCTTACATCAGTTGGTATATTTATACATACATACATTGATGGAAAGATCAAAACACCCTCAACGGAACACATTACATGTACAGTACACACGTCCCTTCATGTACACATTCTGGTATGGTCAAAATTAGCTCTTCTCCCTGTGTCTGTCATATGATCCTACGTACATGTTTATGCAAACTTTAACTCATACAGTAAAACTTCATCATGCACTTAAATTCACAAATAAATATAAGTAATATTAAAATAAGAAATTTTTGGTCTACAAGGTTACACTGGCTACTAGTGGCTGCTCGCATCAAATTCAAGGTACTGATGCTTGCCTGCAAGACGACCACTGGCATGGCACCAACATACCTAAAGTCACTAGTTCAATCTTATGTGCCCTCCAGAAGTTTGCGCTCTGCAAGTGAATGATGCCTTGTGGTTCCATCCCAAAGAAGTTCAAAATCACTCTCATGGAACTTTTCCTGGACTGTGCCCAGCTGGTGGAATGACCTCCCAATCTTAATTTCGAAAAATATCTAAAGACTCATCTTTTTCGCAGGCACTTAACTAACTAATAGTTATGTTATTCTCTTGTTGATCTGATTGCTTCTGTTGTTCTCATTTGTAAGTTGCTTTGGATAAAAGCATCTGCTAAATGGTTCAATGTAAATGTAAATTTAAATGTAAATTCAGGGGTCACTTTAAACACAGAAGAGCAACTCAACGACCAGAACAATATACACGCATTTACTTTGGTCATCATAAAATTATCTACAGTATGTGCTTTACAGCGTTCTACAATCTGATTGTTTGCGTTTAGGATGGTCTCACTTATGGTACAGTAAGGGAAAGTAAAATATATATAAAATAAAAAAAGAATAAGAAATAAAATACTGCGGCAAAGTTCTCCACTAAATAAAATACTGTGTCTCAAACCAATATCATATAATAAAGTATAATGAAAAATATAAATAAATAACTATGATTACAGTGCATCATTACCAATCCCAGCTTGTAGGCCTGCTCATATTTAAAAAATATATATATGTAACTTTTCCAAAGTGTAAAGTGCAGCATCAGCAGTTTCAGTTTTTAGACCTGCTCAGATTTCGTTATTGTGTTGGCCCGATCGGAATTAAGAGCAAAGGTCTGTTTAAATGCCGATGGGAGCTGCGTTTGACTTACAATTGTTTTTTTCCTAGTTGTGTGTGTGTGTGTGTGTGTGTGTGTGTGTTTGTGTGTGTGTGTGTATATATATATATATATATATATATATATATATATATATATATATATATATATATATATATATATATATATATATATATATATACACATACACATACATACATACATACGTATGTACCAAGAGCTCCTGTAAAACAACTACAAATTCCTTGTGTTTGCACCATAGACTGTAAAAAAATATGGACGTAGTGTCCGTGACGTCACCCATAGGCTCCTCATTAGCGGTTTTGAAGCTCAAAGTGTGCAGAACGGGCCGTCGCCATCTTGGCAGCGCGTCATCGCGCGACTCTCCCGGATAATCGAAAATGGGCAAAAAGGTGGGAGCTGATTGCTGAAGCCACACCCAACTAGTTAAACGGATGAGTTTTAAAAAAATTCATCCCCCTCACAGTTGTCATGAAGGGCAAAATTAGCAATCTAGACCAAAATCATTTTTTGAACCAGGCTGTAAACATGTTTTTTTCTGCTGTAAATTTGGGCGTTTTAACCATAGACAGTAAAAGAAATGGACACAGCGACCCCATTGGAACTCAATTGAGACAAATGAAGCCCAGTTTTAGCGTTTTTTAGCACTTCCGTTTCTGACGCGCAGACTCAAAAGAAGCTTGACGACGTCAGCAACCTGTCTGACAGATGTAAATCTTCTAAGTGGCTGTGCGTGCAAACTGCCATCGTTAATCTTGCAGAGACGGCGAGCTTGAGCGGGGAGTTCTTTGTCGTGAGTGAGCAAGAGTAAGTATTCTGATTAATTATCTTGTATAGTATTTTAAAATGTAACGCCAGTACGCCATATTAAGTTAATTGCCTGCGAGCTTCTCCTCCTGTCTGTACGGTAATGCGACAGAGAGCCGAGTGGTTATGACGCAATCGTTAGCCTATTTTTTACAAAAACTGTTTATACGGGGCCATAATGTAACATAGAAGGTAATGGAGCCCTTTATACATTGTCGTGTATCTTTAGAAATAAATAATGGACAAACAGAGTCTTTAAACACCTCAGATGTAAAGTTATTCGCTGTCAAAGTGACGCCAAAATGAATGGGAGTCAATGGGAATGCTAACGCAAGTGAAGTTCTGCTAAAAGATGGCAGCCCCCACCCGACTTCAACTTCCGGTCGAGTTCCTTGCCCCTTGGTTTTAACATGGGGAGTCTATGGGACTGACTCCCTTTTGCAGCCAGCCTCAAGCGACCAGTCGATGAATTGCAGTTTTTGTCACTTCCTTATTGGCTTCATGAAAATGAAAAAAATATATAATAATAATAATCTATGACAAAAATACTATTATAAACCAGGTTGATAATTTAACAGCAAAATTATTCTAGAAAAATTATCAGTGCAAAATTTTATTAAATCTAAACATTTAGTGAAATAACATTTAGTGGTGAACACAAACAACCCACTACATTGTGAGTATATCACTCACATATGCGACTAAATATTCACTCTGGCGACTAAATGATGTATAATTTAGCCAATAAATTCTCAGATTTTACTTGCCAGTGTGTGAGTTTGAGGCTAAGTATAAGTTTGATTTCAGTAAATCAGTTCCTGCGAATGGACACAACCTGATTAATATTCATGATTCCAGCAGCTCGTTCATCCTTAGTGCATGTTTTACTGTTGTTATTAGTAGAATTCGGATTTTTATTATCTTTTTATCAGTATTATTATTTATACTTTTTTCTTTTTTGACAGAAACGCTAAATGACAAACAAAGCACTACCACCAGTCCTAAATTAAGTTAAAATGTCTGTGCATTCATACGTGGTTATGAATTATAATTACTAAAGTTCTATCATTAAATTGTACTTGATTATGCAGATATCATCTTATAATGCTTTACTGACTGATGTTAATTATGTACTTTCAGGTACTTAAAAAGCTGTGCCATTTTAAAACATACAGTATTAAACAGTGTGTGTATATATATATATATATATATATATATATATATATATATATATATATATATATATATATATATATATATACAGTCAGGTCCATAAATATTGGGACATCGACACAATTCTAATCTTTTTGGCTCTATACACCACCACAATGGATTTGAAATGAAACGAACAAGATGTGCTTTAACTGCAGACTTTCAGCTTTAATTTGAGGTTATTTACATCTAAATCAGGTGAACGGTGTAGGAATTACAACAGTTTGTATATGTACATCCCACTTTTTAAGGGACCAAAAGTAATGGGACAGATTAACAATCATAAATCAAACTTTCATTTTTTAATACTTGGTTGCAAATCCTTTGCAGTCAATTACAGCCTGAAGTCTGGAGATCAATTAGACATCAGCGTACGCTGGGTTTCATCCCCGGTGATGCTCTGCCAGGCCTCTACTGCAACTGTCTTCAGTTCCTGCTTGTTCTTGGGGCATTTTCCCTTCAGTTTTGTCTTCAGCAATTGAAATGCATGCTCAATCGGATTTAGGTCAGGTGATTGACTTGGCCATTGCATAACATTCCACTTCTTTCCCTTAAAAATCTCTTTGGTTGCTTTCGCAGTATGCTTCGGGTCATTGTCCATCTGCACTGTGAAGCGCTGACCAATGATTTCTGAAGCATTTGGCTGAATATGAGCAGATAATATTGCCCGAAACACTTCAGAACTCATCCTAATGCTTTTGTCAGCAGCCACATCATCAATAAATACAAGATAACCAGTTCCATTGAAAGCCATACATGCCCACGCCATGACACTACCACCACCATGCTTCACTGATGAGGTGATCATGAGCAGTTCCTTTCCTTCTCCATACTCTTCTCTTTCCATCACTCTGGTACAAGTTGATCTTTGTCTCATCTGTCCATAGGATGTTGTTCCAGAACTGTGAAGGCTTATTTAGATGTTTTTTGGCAAACTCTAATCTGGCCTTCCTGTTTTAGAGACTCACCAGTGGTTTACATCTTGTGGTGAACCCTCTGTATTCACATGGTGAAGTCTTCTTTTGATTGTTGACTTTGACACACACATACACCTACCTCTTGGAGAGTGTTCTTGATCTGGCCAACTGTTGTGAAGGGTTTCTTCACCAGGGAAAGAGTTCTTCGATCATCCACCACAGTTGTTTTCCATGGTCTTCCGGGTAATTTGGTGTTTGGAAAGCAACCAAAGAGATTTTTAAGGGAAAGAAGTGGAATGTTATGCAATGGCCAAGTCAATCACCTGACCTAAATCCGATTGAGCATGCATTTCACTTGCTGAAGACAAAACTGAAGGGAAAATGCCCCAAGAACAAGCAGGAACTGAAGACAGTTGCAGTAGAGGCCTGGCAAAGCATCACTAGGGATGAAACCCAGCGTACGCTGATGTCTAATTGATCTCCAGACTTCAGGCTGTAAATGACTGCAAAGGATTTGCAACCAAGTATTAAAAAATGAAAGTTTGATTTATGATTGTTAATCTGTCCCATTACTTTTGGTCCCTTAAAAAGTGGGATGTACATATACAAACTGTTGTAATTCCTACACCGTTCACCTGATTTAGATGTAAATACCCTCAAATTAAAGCTGAAAGTCTGCAGTTAAAGTGCGGGTTTGTTTACTACACAGACTGAAGTGCGTGACGCAGTAATTTCAGCATCTGCAGTCTCAGTATTGACATAAATACATAAACAACATCACCAGAATTGTTCTGAGTCACTTCACAAGCATTTTACAGTTTTATTTGAGTAAAGACATTTACACGGTAACCCGTCAAAATAAAAGTTAATTTTTACATAAAAGCATTGTGCCAGAAATGTTACTATTATTTAGTAGAATGTATGTGATACTGCTAATACTGTTGAAAAAAATGTATAAAACTTTTCTTTTTATATAAATAAATATAATATATATATATATATATAATAGAATATTTATTCCTTGTTTTAATTTTAATTGCAAATCCCTTTTATTTACCAAAAAATTAAATGTGTTTAAATTTCATTAATTAAAGACAGATTAAATTTCGGTGAAACTTGTTTACTGTTTTTCATAATTATATTACTTGTAGAAAAACTTTAAACACAATTGTAAATAAGTATAAAGAATGGCATTGGTTTTATTTTTAGTGCTAAAAAGTTTTTTTGTTTGTTTGTTTTTTTTATTAGCATAATTTTGTGTATTGCTTTGGTAGCGAATTTGGTACCGAGAACCGTGGATTTTCACTGGTATTGGTACCGAATACTGAAATTTATATGTATAAAGTATATATATAAATATATTTTACTTTTGCTGCAAGGTGAAAGAAAAAATAATGCTATATTTGTTAACTCTTGGATGCATGTCGACACTCGCTGCATACCTAAACGGACACATTTCACTGAGCAAGCACCTGCGTCACCTTCACCTTGACAGATATGCAACACAAGTGGGAATATTGGATAAATGGTTATCAGAGAATGAATCTGTGAATAAATGTTTTATGAATGGATTGTAGCCTAGGAAGTGTGCAATGGGTCCTCCCCTTTTAATAACCGGAAAGCTGTCTCTCATCTTACTGTGGTTCCTTGCTATCTTACAAAGTTAATTAAAAGTAATCAAAGAAGCTTTACACTGCACAATTAATCTCTTATTTACATAATGTCTACACTTTGTTTTAATGAGAGAATTTGTGTAGAAATAAACAGAGCACCGGCCTTTTGGGTGGTTAGTGGATTGTAACTTAACGTCTCTGATTGGCCACTACATTAATGAAATCAGCCACTGGTCATATATTTCTAAACATTCTGTGAATTAAAATATATGACCAGTGGATGAAAAGTCCCTAACCGCAAATTGACAGGATTTTTGTGATGGGGATTTTACTGTGGGTCTAACAGGCAGCGCTACATCTATTCGTGTAGCATGTCGACATGTTACTAAAAAAAAACTAGACACGTTGTACACGGAGGTAGGCCTGCTATATATTTTTATGTCTGACGGGAAAAACAAGACTCTGCTGGTTCCATTCTGATTTCAAGTGCATAGGATTGAATGTGTGTTTTAGTTTTAACATCTTAAAACAGCGGCACACGTTCCAACGCAGGTCACCTTTCGACGGAACCTACGCTCACTCTCTCCGTCTCTCCTATCTTCTGTGGTTTCATCCTCACTTCCTTCACTCTCTCTTAGTTTTCAGCTCTGGACACGAACAGTGGTACTGACACTGTTTATTCCACTCTAACCTCTTGCTTGGACAACTTTTGCCCAATGTTTTCTAGACCAGCACGCTCCACCCCATCTGCCCCCTGGATGTCCGATGTTTTCGTATTTGGTAATCGAGTATTCTACCAAAACTCCATCGATTAATCGAGTAATCGGATAAAATGTGTCTTTGCTTCATTAAAGTGCAATATTAATTATGCAAGGGAAAATAAGACTCCTCGGTCTCTTAAAATTAACAACTAAGTTTCCTTTTTTAGAATTTTTTTAAATTATTTCCCATTGTTTCTCTGTCTGTACTTGTACTGTGAACAATGACAATAAAATTGACAGATGAATTCAGTGCATTTAAGTGCCATTCAGTTGGGGTTTTAAATAAAGCATTTTCTGAGATGCACATTAAACATTAAACACATAAAACATTAATTTAATTTATCTTTTAATTATTGAAAATTAACTTAACTTTTTGGTAAACAAAGGGGATTTACTATTAAAAATAAAATATGGAAGAAATGTTGTGCGATTAAACCTTAAAAAAATGTATGTTAGATTTTTTTTAGTAGTAGGCTATGTACATTCTGCCAAACAATAGTCTTTAAGAGGACTTTTATTTTGACGGGTTGGTGTACCTTTACAGTTCTGTGTATGTGATGTGACGCATTTGAATAGTTTTATTCAAATAAAACGGTCAAATGCCCATGAAGTGACTGTCAGACCAGTTCTGGAGATGTTCCTCATGTGTTCACGTCTTTATTGAGTGAGAGGAAAGACGCTGAAATCACAGCGAGCGTCACGCGGCCTTCAGTGTGTGTGATAAAGGAACTTGCGCTTCTGCTCCATTCATTAACAGAGAACTGTAGAACATGCAGGATTTATATTTAAATAGACTGTTCCGGCTTAATATTTACAGATATTAGTCCATATCGTGATTTGATGTAAGTGCAATGACCCATTTTTGATTCATTCATTCAAAATTTGGCAAAATTCCGTGCCATTCCGCGTTAAACTGTAAATTCCATTTTTATGACTGGATTCTGCGATTCCCTCCGCATTTTCTGCATGACGGAAATCATAGGGCCCTAGCTGTGGTATGCCAGCTCTATCTTGCTATGGACACACGCCACAACGTTCTCTTTATGTTTGCCCGCGCCCTCAAACCAAAACACTGCTGACTCCTTGCAGTATGTGATTTCGGATGCAGTGCTTGTGTCTCCTTCCGCTTTGAGGGTGACGCATTGTGTCACATTAAAAAAATCATTGCGAAAGAACCTGAAGTGAGATTTAAAATAAATTAAAAGAGGCTTCGAGGCAGAGGAATTTGCCGTGATCATCTTTTGTAATCGAGTTACTCGAGTTACTCAAGGAATCTTTTCAGCCCTTTATCCTACTACCACAACAAAATTAACAACTGTGACGCTCGGACACTCTTCAAAACTTTCTCTTCTCTTCTTAATCCCCCTCCACCTCCTCCTCCATCGTCTCTTACAGCTGACGACTTTGTGGTTTTCTTCACAAATAAGACAAGAACCATCAGTGACCAATTCTCCACACCGCAGACTGAGGATAACTTCACAACGACGAATGTATACTCTCTCTCCTCCTTCTATCCACTCTCACAATCATCCTACTACTTGTCCACTTGATCCGATCCCCACTCACCTCCTTCAAGCGATCCCTTCTTCAGTCATACCTTCACTTACTTAAATGATCAACTCCTCTCTTCACTCTGGAAAAATCCCTCAGGATTTATGCAGGCTCAGGTAAGCCCACAGCTTAAGAAACCATCTCTAAATCCTGCACTTCTAGAAAACTATAGACTGGAATCCCTTCTTCCATTCATTGCAAAGACACTTGAGCGAGCTGTGTTCAACCAGCTCTCTATGTTCCTTGTAGATTCTTCCTTGTAGGGGTGATGTTTCTAAGTCACAACAACTTGCTACTGGGGTTCCTCAAGGGTCAGTACTTGGACCTCTTCTCTTCTTCCTGTAAATGATGTCATTAGGATCTGTCATTCAGAAGCATGGCTTTTCTTATCACTGCTACGCTGATGACACTCAACCCTACTTCTCATTACATCCTGATGACTCAACGGTAGTTGCTCGCATTTCAGCCTGTCTGAGTGACATTTCTAGCTGGATGAATGACCTTCACCTCAACCTTACTAAGACAGAACTGCTGGTGGTTCTAGCTAACCCATCGTTTCATCATAACATCTCTATACAGCTGGGTTCGTCAACCATAACTCCTTCCAGGACAACCAGAAACCTAGGAGTTGTGATCGATCATCAGTTAAAGTTCACAGACCATATTGGTACAACGACCCAGTCCTGCAGATTTGCCTTATACAACATTAGGAAGAGTAGACCCTTCCTGTCAGAGCAAGCCACCCAACTTCTTGTCCATGCTCTTGTTCTCTCCAGACTGGACTATTGTAATGCTCTCCTGGCAAGCCATCCTGCATGTACTATCAAGCCTCTGCAACTGATCCAGAATGCAGCAGCGAGGGTCTTCAATGAGCCCAAAAAAGCTCACATTACTCCTCTCCTTATCAGGTTTGTTGATCTAAAATCAGTTTTTGTCCCCTTACAATTCAATCACAGGGCCGAATACCAGTTGCCTTGTCAAACATCTTTATTGTCATATGTATCAGGCATAGGAGTGAAACTTGTTGTCTTTGCCAGTTGTATGTTCGTTTCTCCATTTCTCAGTTTCTCTGAGGCTTTAACAGAGACCATAGCTTATATACCACTGACCAAGTTCCTTACAAGGTACGGAAACATGTTTGTTTGTTTAAAATAGAATGTATACTTCATGCTTACATCAGTTGGTATATTTATACATACATACATTGATGGAAAGAACAAACCACCCTCAGCGGAACACATTACATGTACAGTACACACGTCCCTTCATGTACACATTCTGGTATGGTCAAAATTAGCTCTTCTCCCTGTGTCTGTCATATGATCCTACATGTTCATGCAGACTTTAACTCATGCAGTAAAACTTCATCATGCACTAAAACTTCACAAATAAATATACGTAATATTAAAATAAGAAATTTTTGGTCTACATCTCCCCCATTCTGAAAATACGGCCGTTAGTTTCACACCATCATCGCCACCTAATGGATTGATAGTAAGGAGAGAAAAAGCAAACCAAAGAACAAAAGACACACAAAGGACAGAAGATTAGAAACATAAGGAATCAGGAATAGAACAAAACAAACAAAATAACCCCAACCCATGATATGTTCCCGCATACTATGTGTGTAATTACGTCTATGTGTATGTATTTAAAATGATTTATTTTCGGAACTCATTTAAGGCTCTCCAAAGACCCAGGGGTCGTCCTAGGCCATCAACCCACAAGTCTATCCAGTGGGATGTCGTTATTGACGCTGGCAAGCGTTCCCATCTATCTCTTGGGATTTTAGCTTTCACAATAGTGTGTATGTCTTTTAGTGACATTTGATGTGCTTCAACCAAGGAATCTAACTCTCGCCAAAACTCTGTGTTTGGATCTTGTCTCTTCAGAAGAGGCTAAGCTGTAAGAATGGCTTGACGTTCATCTGGTGTGAATGGTCTATCTTCCGTCATCATTTCAGACTGTAATTCTTCCTTTTTAACAGCAGGTGAAGAGAATTCAGGACCGACCTTATCAACTGTGATCATGTCATCTTCTCTTGTCTCATTACCCAAATCAGAGGCAGGTGCTGGTGTATATCGCGACATGTCTCTGTTTGGCTGGGCTGTTTTGGATCTGGTTATTACTGGAGCAGCCTGTGCAGATGCAATAAATATTTTGTCAACTGGCCCTCCATTTGGCTTACTAGAAACTTTATATTGTTTCTTCAAAAGCTTTGCTTGCTTCTTGTTCTTCTTTTCCAAGTACCAAGCAGATATGGTTCTATGGAGCCAAAAGAGTCTCAATAAAGATAAATTCACACACTACATTCACATATGCACACATAGGATTCATTCATACAAAATGTAAAAAGCACAGAAGATTCACAAATGCATACAAAATTCAGAAATGCACACAACATTCAGAAATGCAAACAACATTTACAAATGCACTCAAGATTCACAAATGCACAGGACAAGATTCAGAAATGTATTTCTGATGCACACACACATATATCTTGATTTACAAATTGCTTGCGGTCTGTGAACTTCACTTCATTTGTGTGTGAATTTTGAGACTCCCCTGACTCGGCTCGACACACAAATGCCTTTTTTTAAACATGGAATGATCTGCAACCAATCAGATATCTCCCTTGTTTTAGCCAATCACAAGAATGCACCCCACTTGGGGGATTGTTTACTTATAAGCCAATCAGCAAACGACTCACTTTCCTCAGCGAACAACTCACTTTCCTCATGCAGCGAACGACTCACTTATCTCACGCAGCCGGCGACACACTTTGCGCAGCCGGCGACCCACTTTGCGCAGACGGCGACCCACTTTGCGCAGCAGGAGACTCACTTTCCGCAGCCGGAGAGCCACTTTCCTCTCGCAGTGAACGACTCACTTTCCTCATCGAACGATTTACTTTCCTCACGAGTCATGGAGCGAACGACTCACTTTCCTCACTCAACGAGCGACTCACTTTCCTCAGCGAACGATTCACTTTCCTCACACAGCGAAGTTGAGCGAACGATTCACTTTCCTCATGCAGCCGGAGACCCACTTGTCACAGCCAGAGAGTCACTTTCCTCTCGCAGTGGACCACTGACTCTCTCTTCATGTAGGGACCGAATATTATAATTAAAGTGACTTCTATATTGCATCCAAAAGAATATTTAGATATATTTAAATATTCAAAAAGTTTTTTTACTTTCATTAAAATATTTCAATAAAATGAAATAATTGCCTATTGCAAATTTATGAATCAATGGGTAACTTTTTTTCTGCAGTCACTGGGCTATATGTATTGAGACATTTTTTTATTTATATTTTGTAAAAAAAAGAAAAAATAAACCTGAATTGAAATAAACCTGAAATAAACCTGTGTGAACGCATTCATGTGATTGGCTTATAAGTAAATAATCCCCCACATGGAGTGCGTTCTTGTGATTTGCTAAAACAAGGGAGATATCTGATTGGTTGCTGATCATTCCCTGTTTAAAAAAAGGCATTTGTGTGTCGAGCCAAGTCAGGGGAGTCTCAAAATTCACACACAAATGAAGTGAAGCTCACAGACCGCAAGCAGTTTGTAAATCAAGATATATGTGTGTGTGCATCAGAAATACATTTCTGAATCTTGTCCTGTGCATTTGTGAACCTTGAGTGCATTTGTAAATGTTGTTTGCATTTCTGAATTGTGTGTGTATTTCTGAATTTTGTGTGCATTTCTGAATTTTGTATGCATTTGTGAATCTTCTGTGCATTTTAAATTTTGTGTGTGCATTTTGTAAATTTTGTGCGCATTTGTGTATCCTGTGTGTGTATTTATGAATAATGTGTGTGCACGTATGAATCCTGTGTGTGCATATGTATATGTAGTGTGTGCATTTATCTTTATTGAGACTCTTTTGGCTCCATATGTTTCTTCTGTTGCAGCCAGTCTCTGTCATTTTTGCAGAGGATCTGTCTCTCAGGCTCTCAGCAGCAGGGATATATTTAACTCTGTGTGTGCGTGTGTATGTGTGTGTGTGTGTGTGTGTACTGCTGAAGGGATGGGTCCTGCCCTCCCCTCTCTTCCTCTCTCTCTAGCTGACAACTCAAAATAAAACAAAAAATTAGAAAACAAAGTTAAATCTTAAATATTCTTATAATTCCATTTTTTTTTAGTTGAGCTGATCTGTCTCTTTCCCAAACATTGAACAGCTTTACTGTCAAAATCAGAAGGCTCACGAATCTAGCCATTATAATTCATAAAGGTACCTTTTTACTTTAGAGTGTTTAAACTAGGGCTGAAATGATTCCTCGAGTAACTCGATTACAAAAAATGATCGAGGCAAATTCCTCAGCCTTGAAGCCTTTTTTAAATTTATTTTAAATCTCACGTCAGGTTATTTCGCAATGATTTTTTAATGTGACAACACGTTTACGTCACCCACAAAGTGGAAGGAGACACAAGCACTGCATCCGAAACATACTGCAAGGAGTCAAGAGTTTTTTTATTTTTGAGGGCATGGGAAAATGTCAAGAGAACATCGTGGCGTGTGTCCATTGCAAGATAGAGCTGGCATACCACAACTAGGGCCCTATGATTTCCGTGATGCAGAAAACGTGGAGGGATTCACGGAATCCAGTCATAAAAACAGAATTTACAGTTTAACGCGGAATGGCACGGAATTTGCCAAATTTTGAATGAATTAATAAAAATAGGTCATTGCACTTACATCAAATCATGATATGGACTAATCTCTGTAAATATTAAGCCGGAATAGTCTATTTAAATATGAATCCTGCATGTTTTGCGTGTCTGTGTTGATGAATGGAGCAGAAGCACGTCTTCCTTTATTAACTGAGCGTCAAAGTGGCCGGAAGTCATTCTTTTTCAATGTAAGCCGGCGTCAAGCAGTGGCGAGGAGCGGCGCGGCACGACATGGCTGTTGAAAGCATCGAGGAGAGTTGAAATCAAGGCAACTTTATTGTAATGAGCTATGACACGGTTGGGCAGCAACCAATCGGAACGTAGAAGTCCACCGCTTGAGAGGATTCCAGAGAACGCAGCTCCGACCACATTAGTTCCCAGCAAATTGGAGGACAGGTTGATTATTGCTGTTTCGCGTTTGCAATAATCTATTATGTGTCCCTGTTTGCGTACAGGGATGGAACAAATAAATTAAAAGTGATACGTGGACCAAGGTGTCTGAGATTGTTCATTTTCCTGGTGAGTTGCTGATGTGCAGTAACGTTATAGGAATAATAATCTAATTATAGGAATAGTTATCTAATGATATAATAAATAACAGTACTGTAGTCCCAGTTTACTTTTAAACAAATTTCCCTGATTATACTTACATTAAGTAATTTTTATACTTGATTATATTTACTTAAGTATCATTTTCAATGCAAGACTTTTACTTGCATCAGAGTATTTTTACAGTGCTTTATACATTATTAGGTAAGGATCTTAATACTTCGTCCACAACAATATTTAATGAGGTTAACTTATAACGTTACCCTCCTTGTGGTTAGTCTGCACGAGATCAACAAGCTTGTTTGCTTTGCAGTCGCTTTAAATACAAAATAAGCATTTGATCTACGTCAGAGCATCTGAGCACTCACAAATCTTTCTGCAGCGTCGTGAGCAGAGCGGCAAGAGCAATTTTTGATGCTCTCGACGCCTGTGGTGTGAACGCACAGTGACACACTGAAGCGCCCGTGACGCTCGCCGTGATTTCAGCTTCTGCTGTCTCACTTAATAAAGACGTGAACACATGAACAACATCTCCAGAATTGGTCTGACAGTCACTTCATGAGCAGTTTACCGTTTGATTTGAGTAAATCTAGCATCACATCACATAAACAGAACTGTAAAGGTACGCCAACCCGTCAAAATAAAAGTCCGGTTAAAGACTATTGTTCAGCAGAATGTACATAGCATACTACAAAAAAAGCATTTTTTTAAAGGTTTAATCACACAACATTTCCTCCATGTTTTTTTAATAGTAAATCCCCTTTGTTTACCAAAAAGTTAAGTTAATTTTCAATAATTAAAAGATAAATTAAATTAATGCACTACCTTTAGCGCAGACCCGTCACTTTAAACCGCTCCTAATTTTACAACTTATAACTTTCCCACACTCCTTCTAAGTGCGGCTTTTTAGTGGATAGACATGTTTTAGAGTTTAACCTGCCCCTTATTGCAGACTCGCCACATTCCACAACTTCTAATAGTACTTCCCCACAGTTTTCTAAGTGCGGCTTTTTAGTGAACAGACATGTTTTAGAGTTTAACCTGCCCCTTATTGCAGACTCGCCACATTTTATCACCTCTAATCATCTTTTTTAGTGTGTAGACATGTTTTAGAGTTTAACCTGCCCCTTATAGCAGATTCGCCACATTCTACCACTTCTAATCACAGCTAATTGCTGAATCGCATTACGGCTTATTCTCCTGAAAATTTGACTAAATGGTCTTTTATTGTATAAGATCCACTTTTACCCCAGCTTCATTCAAATATTTTGGAGGTCCACTGATCAAAACAACTCAATTAGTTACATCAAATTAAATTACTTAAATTTAGCTATGTCTGACACATTTATTGGCAACATGACACGACACAGTTCTTTTCAGCAGTTTCAGTCACCGTCTGAACATCACATATGTCATCAGGCAGACTTCGATTTATTTTTAGGAAAAAGAAAAATGTCTTACCTGATGAATCGTGATTATTGACACAAATGTTTGAAATGGAGATCCTGTTCGTGACGCCAAATGTTGATCTAAAATCAGTCTTTGTCCCCTTACAATTCAATCTCAGGGCTAAATACCAGTTACCTTGTCAAACATCTTTATTGTCATATGTATCGGGTATAGGAGAGAAACTTGTTGTCTTTGCCAGCTGTATGTTCGTTTCTCCGTTTCTCCGAGGCTTTAACAGTGACCATAGCTTATATACCACTGACCAAGTTAATAGAATGTATACTTCATGCTTACATCAGTTGGTATATTTATACATACATACATTGATGGAAAGAACAAACCACCCTCAGCAGAACACATTACATGTACACACGTTCCTTCATGTACACATTCTGGTATGGTCAAAATTAGCTCTTCTCGCTGTGTCTTTCATATGATCCTACATGTTCATGCAGACTTTAACTCATATAGTAAAACTTCATCATGGACTAAAACTTCACAAATAAATATAAGTAATATTAAAATAAGAAATTTTTGGTCTACAAGGTTACACTGGCTACCAGTAGCCGCTCGCATCAAATTCAAGGTACTGATGCTTGCCTACAAGACGGCCACTGGCATGGCACCTACATACCTAAACTCACTAGTTCAGTCTTATGTGCCCTCCAGAAGTTTGCGCTCTGCAAGTGAATGATGCCTTGTGGTGCCATCCCAAAGAAGTTCAAAATCACTCTCATGGAACTTTTCCTGGACTGTTCCCAGCTGGTGGAATGACCTCCCAATCTTAATTTAAAAAAATATCTAAATATCGCCAGCACTTAACTAACTAATACTAACACTTTTTTCTTCTTCTTGTCTTTCATATTTGTATAAAAAAATAACAACCTATGTTTTCTATGTTTTCTGTACTAGACTAATTGTATAAAAAATATATATATGTAACTTTTCCAAAGTGTAAAGTGCAGCATCAGCAGTTTCATTGTTTAGACCTGCTCAGATTTCGTCAGATTGCGTTGGCCCGATCGGAATTAAGAGCAAAGGTCTGTTTAAATGCCGATGGTAGCTGCGTTTGACTCCTAGTTGTAGGGATGTTCACACTCGCACGATGCCTTTTGAAAACCTTAGAATCAGCTGCAGGGCGGGATTTGTGCTGAACGCGGAGACTTCCGCCACTTAATATGTTCGTGTGGAAACACGAATATGTACCTATGTTCCGCACACAAAATATTGCATTTGGTCATTTGGAACACACGTGCACCGTACCAAAAGCCTGTACCGAAACGGTCCAGTATGAATACACGTACCGTTACACCCTTAATAATTTTATATATATATATATATATATATATATATATATATATATATATATATATATATATATGTGTGTGTGTGCGTGTGTATGTGTTTGCACACACTTGGCAAATAAATCTCATTCATCAATCCGATA
The DNA here is from genome assembly GCF_023724105.1 of Carassius gibelio. Taxonomy (NCBI): domain Eukaryota; kingdom Metazoa; phylum Chordata; class Actinopteri; order Cypriniformes; family Cyprinidae; genus Carassius; species Carassius gibelio. Next base: position 5,116,429 of record NC_068403.1, on the reverse strand, counting down.
CTAAGTGTCGATAATCAGTGATACATTTTATCAGATTCAATTCGATTCAGAAAATTCTGAGTATTGGCTAATTCCAATCTAATTCAAGCACTCTTTTGTGTGTTAAACACAATCTGCTAAATGTAGACAAGTTCATTTTAATGAAAAATAACAAATTAAAAAATATATAATAATAATAATCTATGACAAAAATACTATTATAAACTAGGTTGATAAATTAGCAGCAAAATTATTCTAGAAAAATCATGAGTGCACAATTTTATAAAATCTAAACATTATGGGTTTATTTTTTGTTTTTTTGTTTGTAACATTATTTAGTGGTGAACACAAACAACCCACTCCATTGTGAGTAAATCACTCGCATATGTGACTAAATCTTCACTCTGGCGACTAAATGATGTATAATTTTAGCCAATGGCTAATAAATTCTCAGATTTTACTCGCCAGTGTTTGAGTTTGAGTTTGAGTGGTACCGAGTACCCGGTCAACCTGGTTCTTGATGCATACAATGCTTTGATTTCCATTAAGCAGAAAACGCAGACAGAATCTCAAAATCCAGTCATGAAAATGAAACTTGCATTTTAATATGGACAGTCACTGAATTTGTCAAAGTTAGCATGAATGAATCAAATCAAATATCCATATGGACCAGTATCTGTAAATGTTAAGCCGCAAAAGTTGGTTGAAATATGAATCCTGCATGTTCTGCACGTCTCTGTGTGAATGAATAAATGGCAGAGAAGTGCGGGTTTGTTTACTACACAGACTTAAGTGCGTGATGCTTGCAGTAATTTCAGCATCTGCAGTCTCAGTATTGACATAAATACATAAACAACATCACCAGAACTGTTCTGAGTCACTTCACAAGCATTTTACAGTTTTATTTGAGTAAAGACATTTACACGGTAACCTGTCAAAATAAAAGTGATACTGCTACTGTTGAAAAAAAAAATAAAACTTTATTTTTTTATCTTTTTATTTTTTATATAAATAAATAATAAATATATATATATATATATATATATATATATATATATATATATATATATATATATATATATATATATATATATATAATATTTCTTCCTTGTTTTAATTTTAATTTCAAATCCCCTTTATTTACCAAAAAATTAAATGTGTTTAAATTTCATTAATTAAAGACAAATTAAATTTGGGTGAAACTTGTTTACTGTTTTTCATAATTATATTACTGGTAGAAAAACTTTAAACAAAATTGTAAATAAGTATAAAGAATGGCATTGGTTTTATTGTTAATGCTAAAAAGTTTTTTTTTGTTTTGTTTTTTTATTAGCATAATTTTGTGTATTGCTTTGGTAGCGAATTTGGTACCGAGAACCGTGGATTTTCACTGGTATTGGTACCGAAAACTGAAATTTATATATATAAAATCTAAAATATATATATATATATATATAAGTATATTTTACTTTTGCTACATGGTGAAAGAAAAAATAATGCTATATTTGTTAACTCTTGGATGCATGTCGACACTCGCTGCATACCTATACGGACACATTTCACTGAGCAAGCACCTGCGTCACCTTCACCTTGACAGATATGCAACACAAGTGGGAATATTGGATAAATGGTTATCAGAGAATGAAGCTGTGAATAAATGTTTTATGAATGGATTGTAGCCTAGAAAGTGTGCAATGGGTCCTCCCCGTTTAATAACCGGAAAGCTGTCTCTCATCTTACTGTGGTTCCTTGCTATCTTACAAAGTTTATTAAAAGTAATCAAAGAAGCTTTACACTGCACAATTAATCTCTTATTTACATAATGTCTACACTTTCTTTGCTTTAATGAGAGAATTTGTGTAGAAATGAACAGAGCACCGGCCTTTTGGGTGGTGAGTGGATTGTAACTTAACCGTCTCTGATTGGCCACTACAATAATGAAATCATCCACTGGCCATATATTTCTAAACATTCTGTGAATTAAAATATATGACCAGTGGATGAAAAGTCCCTAACCGCAAATTGACAGGATTTTTGTGATGGGGATTTTACTGTGGGTCTAACAGGCAGCGCTACATCTATTCGTGTAGCATGTCGACATGTTACTAAAAAAAAAAAACTAGACACGTTGTACACTGAGGTAGGCCTGCTATATATGTTTATGTCTGATGGGAAAAAACAAGACTGTGCTGGTTCCATTCTGATTTCAAGTGCATAGGATTGAATGTGTGTTTTAGTTTTAACATCTTCATTAGTTAATTATTTAATTGATATACGTATATTTAGTGTAAACCTATTTATTTGATTCTTTTTTATTTATATTCTTTCTTCTGTATTTTCTCTGTTCTCAGGAGCACAGCTGGTGTATGATAATTTGAGGATGCATGTGTAAATCCAGGTTACTAATTTATTATTCTAACTTTATGAGTTAACAGTAAATGTTCAGATAACGAGCAGCTGTTGTCGGTCAGGAATATTTACCAAAATGAGCATCCCTAGTCCCAATAAAACAATTATAAAATTAAAATAAATAAAATTAAAAATAAATAAATCAAATAAAAATTTTACAGTGCCGGTCATAGAAGGGTAAACTGTAGTATCAGGACAAGATGTATTAAATGCCACTGTACAAAAAGTTGGAAAAAATTGTATTGACCCATTAACTTGAAAATGTAAAAAAGTTTTGCAAAGGAATAATGACAAAACATGACAAAAACGACATTTTACAAAATATTATAATACACTTTAAAATATTTTCAGAATGTATACTGACAGAACAGAGTAAAAACTAAAGTCTTTAGATGCACTTGCCAATAAAACAGTATTGAATAGTAATAGTATTTTATAGTAATTTTACAATAGAAAAATAGTAAAATCAGGACAAAGCAAAAATTATACCGACTCCTTACACATAGTACATAAACATAAAATATGAGGCAAGAAATGCAATCCACTTACTGAAATCTGGAAAAAGGGCCAAAAAAAGGATATAAAGCTGGTTCATGCTGTAATCGATTAGGGACTGCATCTTTCTGATGTATGTACGGGGATGTGACCGAGTATTTATACTTAACAGACTTCCTCTGTGTTAACAAGAAAAACAAAAAAGATGTGAGAAGTAGATTGTGAAAACAAAAGTTGCTCTTATGACAAACTGTTGAATCTTCCTATTTTCAGAGATAACTAAGGCTGATATAATACCTGCTTCCAGTACATGCAAGGTTTTTGTCTTTGTGACATGTCACTAATTTCAGCTCTGACTACAACCACAAGCTCACAGCTGATACATTTTTAGACTCTTGACATTTGTCTGTGTTTCATGTATAACAAAATAGTTGTGTCTAAAAAAGAAAAAAGAAAAATAAATAAATAGCAATATCTGTATTTGTAATATGTATAAACTTTCAGTGCTTATTTGATAAGAAACTTTCCAATTTTAGAATTCTTCCTTCTAACCACCTGTGGGTCGTCATACCGTCCAAGAATATATATATAGCTGCATATCACTTTCAAAATGTGTGTTAGATTCTTTAGTGCTTCCCTTCCTGAGCTGTGCAGCATCAATAAAGACTCTCAAGTTATTCTTATGAGTAATAAGGTTTATTCACAGCTCAAATACTTATTTAAGTCACATGTACTCATTATGTGCTTTCAGATCTCTATTATCACTACTAACACTTGGAGAGCATGCAATGTACGTCGAAGGAAGGCCTGTCAGACAAATCTACGGCCTGTCCCTCTGACCTCTACTATTACGCTTTCTATTCCAGTTGGTCTCTGGAGCTGCCAGTCTGCTGTTAACAAAGCAGACTTCATTTCTTCTATTGCTACTCATTCCGGTCTCAACCTCATGGCACTGATTGAGATTTGGATCAAACCTGAAGACACTGCCCCTCCTGCAGCCCTCTCCACTAATTTTACTTGTTCCCTCCTCATACGACTGGGAGGGGTGGAGGTACTGGTCTCCTTATATAAAATAATTGAAATGTGATCTTCAACCATCACCTACAGGTAATGGTTCATTTGAATCAAATGCAATTACTGTAACCCACCCTGTTAAAATCCACTTTGTGGTCATTTATCGTCCCCCAGGTCAATTGGGAAACTTCTTGGAGGAGTTGGATGTGCTGCTATCAAACTTTCCTGAAGATGGTACTCCTCTGGTACTGCTTGGTGACTTAAACATCCACCTAGATAAACCCCAGGCTACTGACTTCAACTTTCTGCTCACCTCGTTTGATCTCAAGCGAGTGTCTACTACAGTGACACACAAATCAGGGAACCAACTGGACCTCATCTACACACGCTGTTGCTCCGTGGACAACTCTTTAGTTGCTCCACTGCACACCTCAGACCACTTCCTCATTACTGCTAACCTAGCACTTACTCCTGAAGCGGCACACGCTCCAACTCAGGTCACCTTTCGACGGAACCTATGCTCACTCTCTCCATCTCTATTATCTTCTGTGGTTTCATCCTCACTTCCCTTACTCTTTCTTAGTTTTCAGCTCTGAACATGAACGGTGCTACTGACACTCTTTGCTCCTCTCTAACCTCTAACCAGCACTCACCACCCCATCTGCCCCCTGGCTGTCCGATGTTCTCCGTGAACATCGCTCTAAACTCAGAGCTGCAGAGAGGAAATGGCATAAATCAAGAAACTCTACTGGCCTCAGTGTGTATCCGTCTCTCCTCTCTTCCTTCTCTGCAAATGTCTTCATTGCTAAAACATCGTACAACTGTTGTGATGCTCGGACACTCTTCAAAACTTTCTCTTCTCTTATTAATCCGCCTCCACCTCCTCCTCCATCATCTCTTACAGCTGACGACTTTGCGGTTTTCTTCACAAATAAGACAAGAACCATCAGTGACCAATTCTCCAAACTGCAGACTGAGGATAACTTCACAACGACGAATGTATACTCTCTCTCCTCCTTCTATCCACTCTCACATTAATCCTACTACTTGTCCACTTGATCCGATACCCACTCACCTCCTTCAAGCAATCTCTTCTTCAGTCATACCTTCACTTACTCACATTATCAACTCCCTCTTCACTCTGGAACAATTCCCTCAGCATTTAAGCAGGCTCAGGTAAGCCCACTGCTTAAGAAACCATCTCTAAATCCAGCACTTCTAGAAAACTATAGACTGGAATCCCTTCTTCCATTCATTGCAAAGAAACTTGAGCGGGCTGTGTTCAACCAGCTCTCTATGTTCCTTGTACAGAACAACCTCCTTGACATCAAACAATCTAGCTTCAAAAGTGGCCCCTCAACTGAGACTGCCCTGCTCTCAGTTACTGAAGCCCTGCGACTGGCAAGAGTAGCTTCAAAATCCTCAGTACTCATCTTACTGGACCTGCCTGCTGCTTTTGACACCATTAATCACCAGATTCTCCTGTCCACCCTCAGACAGATGGGCATCTCTGGAACTGCACTCCTGTGATTTAAGTCCTAACTCTCCGATAGATCCTTCAGGCTGTCTTGGGGGGGGGGGTTTCTAAGTCACAACAACCTGCTACTGGGGTTCTTCAAGGGTCAGTACTAGTGTTGTCAAAAGACCCGGTACTTTGGTACCAAGTCGGTACTAAAAAAATGAAAATTTGATCCACCAGGTTTCTTTAAAGGAACACTCCACCGTTTTTTGAAATAGGGCTTATTCACATTATTTCCTACATTTAGATAGGTAGGCAAATGCATTTTTGTGTCAGTGCATGCATTGTTTTAGTTTGACTGGGTCGGCGTTAGCTTAGCTTAGCACAATGAATGTAATCCTTTGTTGCCAGCTAGCATGGCCTGAGTAAAAGTGATCAAAAAATTTAAAAAAACCCACCTAATTACTTCTTGTGGGCTGCGTATTCACAACGAGTACAAATAGCGATCCAGATTAACACTAGGCGATTTCCTAGGCAGATATTGACTTGGGACTATATTATGGGGAAGCACAGGCGAAGCACTGCTGCTTAGGCGAAGCACTGCTACTTCGGCGCAGAGATATCACGCAACACATGAAATCCCACGACTTCCGTCAACATACCGGCGTGCAACGCATCAAAAAAACAGAAGAAGAAGAACATACCGACGTGACCTGCACCGAGTGTCTTCGCTTTTGGATGATTTATTTTGAGAAGTTACAGCAAACATGGTTATTACCTGCATAGCAAAAGGTTGTGAGAACAAGCAAAGGACATACACGAATGTAATGTTTCACAGAATTCCATCTAATGTGGAACTGAGAAATAAATGGCTAGCAGCTCTGGAGATCTGTAGTTCAACGCCTCTCAACAAAATAAAGCAGTATCGTGTTTGCGAAGAACATTTTGCACCAGAGGACTAACGTTACTTTGAAAAAATGGAATATGGGTCCAGAAAGACGGTACTACGTCAAACTAAAACAATGCATGCACTGACACAAAAATGCATTTGCCCACCTATCTAAATGTAGGAAATAATGTGAATAAGCCCTATTTCAAAAAACGGTGGAGTGTCCCTTTAAGTACCGGTGGTACCGAAGTCCCGTTCAAACCCGGTTCTTGAAGCACAGCGATATGATTACCACAAAGCAGAAGACGAGGACGGAATCTCAAAATCCAGTCTAAAATGAAACTTACATTTTAATATGAACAGTCACAGAATTTGTTTGAAGTTAGCATAAATTAATCAAATCAAATCTCCATCTAAATCTCTTTTAAATGTTAAGCCGCAAAAGTTCCTGCATGTTCTGCGTGTCTCTGTGTGAATTAATGAATGGCAGAGACGTGCGGGTTTGTTTACTACATAGCAACCCTCTACATTGCTAGTACATCACTCGCATATGCGACTAAATCTTCCTTCTGGCGACTAAATGATGTCTAATATTAGCCAATGGTTAATAAATTATCAGATTTTACTCGCCATTGTGTGAGTTGGAGGATAAGTATTAGCTCAGATATATGTTCACTTGACGAACACTCTCTGACTGAGTGCTTTAAAGTTTCACTCTCAGTCAGGCAATCTGTGTGATTCAGTTCATCTCAATGGATGCACGGCGCACATGTGTTTAATGTACCTCTAGTGTGAAGGCGCACAGATCGCTGTCACTTTCTTTCACACACATGCAGAGACCGAGAGAGAGAATTGACGCACTATATTTAAACTATTTTTGGTTGTATTTTCCTGTCAAAATAGTGGTATATCTATGGAAGTCTTCAGCTTTTAAAAAATAGCTGGGTTTTTACAATAACGTTAGTGTGTGGAGTTAATGCGCAAATGGCAATCTCATTGCCTGGCGCTCACCTATTATCGTTCGTTTTGATTTCAGAAAATAAGTTTGAGCGAATGCACAAAACCTGATTAATATTCATGAATCCAGCAGCTAATTAATCCTTAGTAATCTTTAGTGAGTTTTTATAGTTCTTCTTATTAGAATTCGTATCAATATTATCTTATCAGTATTCTTGTTAGTTCTCACCTCGTTTTTTTTTACAGAATCACTGAATGACAAAAAAAGCACCACCACCGTTCCAGTTAAATTGTTCAGTTAAATTGACTTATATGCATTTAAACATGGTTATCAAGTTTACTTCTAATTACTAAAGTTCCAATTATATATCAGTCTGGCGAGTAAACTAAAATATTTAATGGCCAATGGCGATTCAATTGCAGAGGTGTCAGTAGAGGGTTGCATAGACTGAAACGCATGACATTTGCAGTAATTTCAGCATCTGCTATCTCAATGAGGACATAAATACATATACAACATCACCAGAACTGTTTTGAGTCACTTCACAAGTATTTTACCGTTTCATTTGAGTAAAACCAATGTCAGTTTAAAGGTATTCACGGCAACCGTCAAAATAAGTTTATTTTTACAAGAAGGCATTGTGCTAGAAATATTACTATTATTTATTAGTAGAATGTATGTGATACTGCTACTACTGTTGAAAAAATTAATACAACTTTTTAAAGAAATAAATCACACAATATTTCTTCCATGTTTTAATTTTAATTGCAAATCCCCTTTATTTACTATTTACCAAAAAATTGAATGTGTTCAAATTTCATTAATTAAAAGACAAATAAAGTTTTAGTGAAACTTGTTTACTGTTTTTCATAATTGTATTACTTGTAAAAAAAACTTTAATCACAATTGTAAATAAGTATAAAGAATGGCATTGGTTTTATTTTTAGTGATAAAAAGTGTGTGTTTTTAAATTTTTTATTAGCATATTTGTGTTTTGCTTTGGTACCGAAATTGGTACTGAGAATTGTGGATTTTCACTGGTATCGGTACCGAATACTGAAATTTTGGTACCGTGACAACACTAATCAGTACTTGGACCACTTCTCCTCTCAATCTAAATGGTGTCATTAGGATCTGTCATTCAGAAGCATGGCTTTTCTTATCACTGCTACGCTGATGACACTCAACTCTACTTCTCATTACAACCTGATGACTCAACGGTAGTTGCTCGCATTTCAGCCTGTCTGAGTGACATTTCTAGCTGGATGAATGACCATCACTTTCAGCTCAACCTTACTAAGACAGAACTGCTGGTGGTTCTAGCGAACCCATCGTTTCATTACAAATTCTCTATACAGCTGGGTTTGTCAACCATAACTCCTACCAGGACAACCAAAAAACCTAGGAGCTGTGATGGATCATCAGTTAAGCTTCACAGACCATATTGGTACAACGACCCAGTCCTGCAGATTTGCCTTATTTTTTGGACTGTGCCCAGCTGGTGGAATGACCTCCCAATCTCAATTTCAAAAAACATCTAAAGACTCCTCTTTTTCGCCAGCACTTAACTAATACTAGCAGTAATCTTTTCTTGTCTTTCATATTTTTATAAAAATAATAATAATAAAAATAAAAACCTGACTATGCGTTCTGTACTAGACTAACCGAGAAGTCATGGCACTTGTGTACTGTTGTTGTTCTCTTGTTGATCTGATTGCTTCTGTTGTTCTAATTTGTAAGTCGCTTTGTATAAAAGCGTCTGCTAAATGATTAAATGTTTATGTAAATTTTAATTTTAATTCAGGGGTCACTTTAAACACAGCAGAGCAACTCAACGACCAGAACAATATACATGCATTTATACTTTGGTCATCATAAAATTATCTATGTGCTTTACAGTGTTCTACAATCTGATTGGTTGCATCTGACTAAAAGCTGAAAGTTTAATCACTAAAGTCTACAGTATACAATTTAATCATGTGATATGCATGGCCTTAGTATAAGACTGAGAAATAGAGAAAAAATGTGATAACTCATTAAATAATGCGATATTCGATATGCAATACGATAATGATTAAAGTGCCACATGCTAAAATGAAACCGTTTTACTCAGCTTTTTACTCAACAGTTTTTACCGACAGAGTCGGTTCTGTGAACTTCTATAACTATATTGTGTCATATATATATATATATATATATATATGGTTATTTATATGTATGTATGTAAGTACCAAGAGCTCCTGTAGAACCACTACAAATTCCTTGTGTTTGCACACACTTGGGACATAAATCTCATTCATCAATCCGATACTATCAATAATCAGTGATACGTTTTTTTCAGATTCGATCTGATTCAGAAAATTCCGAGTATTGGCTAGTTCCGATCTAATTCAAGCACTCTTTTGTGTGTTAAACACAATCTGCTAAATGTAGACAACTTAATCTTGATGAAAAATAACAAATGAAAAAATATATAATAATAATCTATGACAAAAATACTATTATAAACCAGGTTGATAATTTAGCAGCAAAATTATTCTAGAAAAATCATGATTTTATGAAATCTAAACATTTAGTGAAATAACATTATTTAGTGTGGAACACATAAACAACCCACTACACTGTGAGTAAATCACTCGCATATGCGACTAAATCTTCACTCTGGCAACTAAATGATGTATAATATTAGCCAATGGCTAATAAATTCTCAGATTTTACTCGCCAGTGTGTGAGTTTGAGGCTAAGTATAAGTTTGATTTCAGCAAATCAGTTCCCGCGAATGGACACAACCTGATTAATATTCATGTTTCCAGCAGCTCGTTCATCCTTAGTGCATGTTTTACTGTTGTTATTAGTAGAATTCGGATTATTATTATCTTCTTATCATTATTATTATTTATACTGTTTTTTTTTTTGTTTTTTTACAGAAACGCTAAATGACAAACAAAGCACCACCACCAGTCCTAAATTAAGTTAAAATGTATGTGCATTCATACGTGGCTATGAATTATAATTACTAAAGTTCTATCATTAAATAGTACTTGATTATCCAGATATCATATTACAATGCTTGACTGACTGATGTTAAGTATGTACTTTCAGGTATTTAAAAAGCTGTGCCATTTTAAAAACATCTCTAATACTCTAATACTTTATACTAAAGAAATAAAATGTAGTGACCGAAATTAAGAGGTCCATTATAATAAATAAACATCATTCAAATAGAAACAGTTTTTTTAGTTATCATTTGGTAGATGATAATTACTTTAGTTTTTTGCTTCAATGTTTTTTCCCTATTTAGAAACCTGCCATAATATTTTACACGTGTAGTCACTTGAAAATCTGAACATAGAAAAACATGATTTGTTTTTCTCTTATATGTCAATGTTTTATGTGTTAACAGCAATATAAAGTTAGTCTGAACTGTAGAAATGATTTTCTCCATTGAAACCAATGTAACTGCTGTCAGGCAGTTTTGAGTTTGCAGTTTGATTAACATTCAAGTTTCATTATAGTTGTCTTATAACAATTTTCAAAAGTCAAATTGTTATCTAATATAACACCCAGGTCTTTGACTGTATAGAGGAAAAAGTAACAGTATCCTTCTGGATGCAAACTGTATTCTAGGAGATTCTTTGTACAGGTTTTTGGGTCCAAATTAAGTAATCTCTCTGTTTTATATGAATCTGATATAAAGTTAAAATTTTTGGCAGCTTTTATTATTATAATATCTTAAAGGAATAGTTCATCCAAAAATGAAAATATGTATAAAATTTACTCAACCTTAGCTTGTCCTGATGTCAATGTACATTAGTTTGTTTCTTCATCAAAACAGATTTGGAAAACTTTAGCATTACATCACTAGCTCACCAATTGATCCTCTGCAGTGAATGACTTTAGTAGTAATAATTATAATAATAATAATAATAATAATATTATAAAAAGCATAGAAAAATGTAAATATGCAAAGACACATAGAAGAACAAAATATTTATTAATGTAAAATGCATATGATTCATATAAAATGTATTGATTTATTTTGCACATAATTTCATCAAAATTACAAATATGCAATATCTGATTTCAAGAATAAACCAGCATAGTAATTTTTTTTTTTTACATTGTGATTAAAATATGATTTAGATTAAATGTGTATATATCAAATCATTATTTTACATTGTTGAGAGTATTACAGTTTAGCATGCCAAAAATAATTTGATCAATCGGAAATGATTAATTGATTGGTTTTCCATTTTTTCTCTTCAGAAACTCGGATGTCCTCTTATACATCAGTATAGACATTATCTTTCCCAGTAGTAATTGAACCTGTTGAAACAAATGCATTCTTGCTGAAGGCACAGAGTGCTAACTGTGTTGTGTAGAGCAGCATAAATGTGGCAAACTCATCTAGCAGTAGAATCAGTCACATGTTAGGAGCAAGTGAGGTCTAGGTGTTACTTGAACTCTATTGTGATGTGTTTGCTTGTTCTTTGAAACTTGTAGCCTTTATTTAAAACCAGATGTTATAACAAATTTTGTATAGTTTTATGTGTGCATTTGAATTTTAGACACAAACATGAGTTGTTTGGATGAAACACACACCTTTAGCTTTGCTCTTAACGGTGTTCACGATCACTGCTGCAGTCATGATGAAGAGACCAACAGCAATGAAGGAGAAAAAGCCAATGTAGAATGAAGATACTCCTTCATAATGAGGTTCTGCAGCAAAATCTGAAAGAAAACACAGGTGACATAAACTGTATGTACAGAACAAATATACAGTTACATGTTTTGAGACACACAGGGCACATACAGTAGGGGGAAGTCGTGGCCTAATAGTTAGAGGGTTGGACTCCCAATCGAAGGGTTGTGAGTTCTAGTCTCGGGCCGGACGGAATTGTGGGTGGGGGGAGTGCATGTACAGTTCTCTCTCCACCTTCAATACCATGACTTAGGTGCCCTTGAGCAAGGCATCGAACCCCCAACTGCTCCCCGGGCGCCGCAGCATAAATGGCTGCCCACTGCTCCGGGTGTGTGCTCACAGTGTGTGTGTGTGTGTGTTCACTGCTCTGTGTGTGTGCATTTCGGATGGGTTAAATGCAGAGCACAAATTCTGAGTATGGGTCACCATACTTGGCTGAATGTCACTTCAGTTTCACTTTCACTTTCACTTTCACTTCACTTTCACTTCACTTTCAGTATGATACTGAAAGCTGGGTGTGAACCTATTAAATATTACTAAATGAATGAACATGAAATATTGAGCCTATGCAAGTACTGCTTCTTAAGCGAATACCAGTAAACCTCATGAAATACTCAACAGGACAAGAAAAAAAATCTATATTTTAAAGGGTTTAGATTAGGGATGTCAACGATTAATCGATGATCGATTAATTGTCGATAAGAGATGCAATCGATTAAGGCTATCGATGGTCGGTTAACCGATTCAATGTTGGGCTGCGTGCGGCTCATGCGCACTCAACACGTGCAAGCGGCTGTGAGTGACGGTGACGATATATAAAAGCATCATCATTCATTCACAATGTACAAATTAAGCTTTTAATGTGATTTAAACTTTAAAGTACATTAAAATAGAAACAACATAAAAGTTATTCAACATTAAATGCAATAGAAATGTAGTTACTAATCATTTCATCAGATAACTGTTTTATATCGTGCGCTTTGCAGGGCTGCGGGACACAGTGACAGGACAGGTAGTCTATTCATTCCTACAACTTGTTAATTCATTCCTACGAATTATTAATGTGGCAATTGTCCATGTTTCATTAATTTTGTTCCCTAAATAACCCATGATTTAAGTGAAATAAGGGAACAAATTAATAAATCGAACGAATTCTTAATTCATGAAATCTTTAATTTCCCTTCCCATTTTTACCACTGTAAGAGATGCGAAAACAGTTATTAAAAGCGAAAGATAATAAAATAAACCTGGGAAATTAGAGGGTTAGACGATGAAGATTTAGGAAAAGAAACAATGCCTAAATATACTGAATTTGTGGAAATTCGTGACCAACCGGCAAACCAGATCAAAGCCGCGTAAATGAAGACTATGGGGTCCAAAAGCATGGTCGCGATGTAACATTTTCCAGTTAACCTATTATTCCTCTAATAAACAAAGCTTTTATACCACACTTGTCATAATCAGATCTTATCATTTCTAAATAAATAATTGCTGGATTCAAAACAGCGATTCATAGGCGCTGTGACCGACACATTCCTGGAGCATTCAGTTTATTATAGACCGTAGTATACCGGTCCACTCTGCTGTTATGCCAAGGACGTTTTTGCTCATATGAAGAGGATCATCTTTTCCGTCTATATGCGAATGCGTGTTAAGTACAAGCCTAGTTTACATTATAAATAATAGTTTAACATTCAAATACATTGCGAATATGGAAACATTTCGATTTGTGCCGAATGAGACATGAGCAATAACCTCCAAATAAATCTAGCCAAAGCCGCGCTCGCTCATCCTCGACTGCACGCATGCACTGTCACGATCTAATGCGCTGTATGCCGGATTTTTAAAAATCTGACATTTTCTAGGACAGAATCCAGCAGGATCAAATTAATGTGAGCAACTGTGTTTTGGTGCAGCAGCGCCGATGTAGTTCACTTAATGTGCAGCGCATTCACACGCGCTCCACATTTCGGATAATTTTATACAATAATGTCAGTTGAAAACATCGCAATTGTGCTTTAAAATACAACAACGAGCACCACAAAACCATTTAAAGAGGCGCGTTCAGCGTTCTCCGTGCGGGATTGGAAACTGTCAACAAAGTAAAATGACCTCAAAAGTATGGCGCGCTCTCTTCATTTTATCAAATGATCATAATCGCATCTATTCATTTTATAATCCTGCTACTAGCATTTTATTCAGACTAAAACCTCTTTAATTCAAGTGAGAAAGCGTTTTGTGTGTGTGTGTGGCTTTTGCACATCCTGTCATACCGCTGACTGTGTGCCTGCAATAGACGCATTTTGCAGTATTATGGTTAACGATTAATCGATTAATTGATCGTTAATTTAAACGACGATCGATCATGGAAATAATCGAAATTTGACATCCCTAGTTTAGATTATATTGATATACATGATGATGTGTCTATATCGAACATGCCAGCAAAACAGAGCAACTTTTACATTATACAGTAGTAACAATATGTTTTACCTGACAGGCTGTATGTGTAGGTCTCACTCTGACGGTTCACAACCGAATTAATCTGGTGTACACAGGTGAAGGAAACCGGTGGACTCACTTTCACATCAAACACACACTCTTCATTTGAAAAGCACCGTGGGTTCTTTAAGTCATAGTTGTATTCACTCTTCAGTGACAGCTGGAAAGAGCTCTCAGCGAGCCTCCTTCCAAATGAACACATGACGATCACACGCTCTTTATCCTCCATCTGCCTGAACACTGTAATACTTGGTACTGGTACTTCTGAATGATGTCCATCTGAGCAACACAATTATTAATTACAAACTGTTTTCCAAACTGACAGATATTTTTGTATTGCCCATTTATTTATTTAAATGTTGATGAGTAGGAAATGAGACGTACTCTGAATGCGCCAAAATGGTGCTGTGATATTTGAAAGAATAAAAAAAAGAAACTAAACATAAGAACTGTTGTTGTTTAAAAGTAGAAGTAATTAATTTAATAGATAACATTATCAATACAACAGTATGAATCTGCTGACTTACTCTGCGTCTGGTAATACACATTCCTCCAGTAGGGGGTTTGAGCTTCAATAAAACAAAGACAGACACACGAATCAAGAATTCGTGTTCGTGAATATCAAGAATTCGTGTTGGTCTTAGTGGAAATGTAATTTTTGAGATCAATAATTAAATAGTTGATATCAACTATTTAATTCTTGATATCAACAATTCATATGTTTAAATTTTAAAAGAGCGCCAAAACTATTGCAGATATCAAAATGCATGTCCTACTAGTTACAATTCTAAATGCACCAATCAGCTTTGTATTTATCTAGTAGAAGTATAATTTTTGATATCAACAATGACATTTTTACTAGTAAAAAGGTAAATTATTGATATCAAGAATTCATTGTCACTAGTTGAAATGTTAATTCTTGATATCAACAATTTAATTGTCACTAGTGACAATGTTCATTTCTAATATCTGAAAATGTATTTCTAATATCAACAATTGGGAAGGTAATTTCTGATATCTAAAATGGCTTTCATGATATCACAATGGAACATTGTCACAAGTGACAATTAAATTGTTGATATCAAGAATAGACGTCTGTACTAGTAACCATGTGATTACTGATATCAAAAATAAAGGTTTTTACTAGTTAGGATTCTATTTCTGATATGTGAAATTGGAATTTCCACTAGTAAGAAATCAATTCTTGATATCAACAATTAATTTTGAATGGCAGCCTATGGTAAATGGTGATTTTGGATACATCAAGAATTATCATTGTCACTAGTGGAAATGTAATTGATGATATTAAAAAAAGCAGTTATTACTAGTAGAAATCTAATCCCTGATATCAAGAATAAACATTTTAACTAGTGAAAATTTAATTGTTGATATAAAGAATTAATATCCTGAGAATGACAAAAAGTCAAAACGGCTTGCCATAATAGTGTTATTTATCATTTGAGACATAGTATGTGACACTGGACCACAAACCAGTCTTAAGAGTCCATTTGTCAAATTGCGTTTCATGCATTATCTGAAAGCTGAAAAAAAAGATCTTTCCATTGATGTATGGTTTGTTAGAATAGGACAGTATTCAGCTGAGATACAACTACTAGACAATCTGGACTCTGAGGGTGAAATAAATCTAAACATTCTTATCAGTGCATATTACTAATCCAAAATTAAGTTTTTATATATTTACAGTAGAAAATGTACAAAATATCTTCATTGATCATGATCTTTACTTAATATCCTAATAATTTTTGGCATAAAAGAAAAATGTATACAATGTATTGCTGGCTGTTGCTACAAATACTATACCCCAGCAACTTAAGACTGGTTTTGTGGTCCAGGTTCACATATGTTTAATTAGAACCTTATTAAAGATTTACAGTGTATTGTCAGAAAACTAATATTGTAAAAATTAGGTGTTAAAGTGATAGTTTGACATTTCATAAGAAACACATTAAGAGAATTATTAGTATTCAGAAAGCATTAATATGCATCAATACAAAATTGTAAATGTACTGACTTGTCGCATAGTAATACGGGTTCCTCCAATAGGGGGCTTGAGCTTTAAGAACAGAAAGAGATTTTTACACAGTTTTAACATTTACTAAATTAAATAGTAATGTTTATTGATAAAAAGACTTATGATACTTTATTATCTAACATTATTGCAACAGTGCAAATCTGCTGACTTACTCCGCGTCTGGTAATACACATTTCTCCAGTAGGGGGTTTGAGCTTCAATAAAACAAAGACAGACACAGGATACACTGAATATATGAGCGTGAAATAACAAACTCATACTATTATACCACTGTATAACTGCCATTACACTATTACCAAGAAACCTCAAATGGGAAACTGTATTTACTTGTACTTAAGTGTATTGTCAGAAAACTAGTATTGTAAAAATTTGGTGTTAAAGTAATAGTTTGACATTTGATAAAAAAACACATTAAGAGCATTATTAGCATTAAAAAAAGCCTTAATATGTTTCAATACAGCATTGTAAATGTACTGACTTTTTGCATAGTAATACGGTTTCCTCCAAGAAGGGGCTTGAGCTTTAAGAACAGAAAGAGATTTTTACACATACATTCACTAGATTAAATAGTAATGTTAAATACTAGTTATGTTTATTAATTTTGAATAACAATAAAAAAATCTAAAAATCAGTAGGTTAGTGCTAGACAGACACAGACAGACAGACACAGACACTTAAAGGAATCGTGGTGTTCATGTATTTTTATAATGATAGCAATCAATATAACAACTTCACCAAATTCCATTTACATTTTTCTGGATTCCATCTTGTTCCATTTCAGTTTTTCTGGTCTCTTTTTAATGTTCAAATAAAATGGCATTAATTAAATCATGTATTATTAATTAAAATCATGAAACTGAAACTGTTTAAAGCTGCAGTATAACTTTTGTAAAAATATTTATATTAATATTTTTACATATTTTTTAAACCTGTCATTATGTCCTGACAGTAGAATATGAGACCGTTAATCTGTGAAAAAAATCAAGCTCCTCTGGCTCCTCCCAGTGGTCCTATTGCCATTTGCAGAAACTCCATCGCTCCCGGTAAGAAACAACCAATCAGAGCTGCGGTCCGTAACTTTTTTTTGTGTTCAAGATTTACTAAATGTATATAATAAGAGAGTACACCATGAATCAATTTTCCAAACCTTGTTTTTAGCTTATCCTGAATCACTAGGGTGCACCTATAATAAGTGTTTATATTCTGATTATTTTAGATTGCTTCGGGGTACTGCGGCAGAGTAACCCAGTACCTTTGTGATTCTTCATAGACATAAACAGAAATAAGTAGCTCCAGCTACAATGTTCTTCCGCAAGACGCAAGCAGTTCTGTTTATTAACCGCTAGAGCATCAAAAGTTACCTGTCGCAGCTTTAACATCAATTTATAAAAGTTGTAACAAAACCGACATTGATGTAGATGTTTAGGGCCCAATAAATGTTTTCTTTTTTTCCAACCTAATTTTTTATTGTTACCCAATTCAGTGTTTTAGCATGTCTAATTATTTGAAACATAAAACAAGTTTAATTTATTCTTACAACAGCCTTATTATTTTTCCCCTCAGTAATTCTGTCTTGTGTATTTATATTGTTCTGTTTATCATATTAAGGCATAAAACATAAATTACTTTTAATCACGCTGCTTTGTGTACAGTTTCTACTGAGGAAATCTCTGTTTCTCCTGCTAGCAGAGAATGAATTTGCATGTGTAAATATACACATAGACTGTAAGTATGTGGGCAACACATAGGATTTAAGCATATTGTCAGGAAAGTAACTTAAATAATATTGTAAAGAGTAGAGGTTAAAGCGATTAGTTTGACATTTCATAGAAAAAAAAAAACTTTTAAGAGCGATATTATGATGAAATAAAAGCATTAATATTAGCGCTGGGCTGGTTTGCTGGTTTGTGTAATGTGTATATTTATTATGTATATATAAATACACCCACATAAGAAAAATTTTATGTTATAATGTTATAATACACATTATATCAATATAAATATATACATGTAAATGTATGTAAGTACTTTGGAAATATACTGTATGTGTGTGTATTTATAGTATATACATAATAAATATACACACAGCACACACATATATTATGTACACAAAAAATTTTCTTTTTTGAAAGTGATTGATCATGAATGATCGTTGCCCAGCACTAATTAATATTCATCAATAATACAACATTGTAAATGTACTGACTTATCCCATAGTAATAAGGGTTCCTCCAAGAAGGGGCTTGAGCTTTGAGAACAGAAAGAGATTTTTACACAGTTTTAACATTTACTAAATTAAATAGTAATGTTAAATGCCAGTAATGTTTATTAATAAAAAAATTACTTATCTTACTTTATTATCTAACATTATGAATCATTGAAACAGTGCAAATCTGCTGACTTACTCTGCGTCTGGTAATACACATTCCTCCAGTAGGGGGTTTGAGCTTCAATAAAACAAAGACAGACACACAATACACTGAACAGCTAAATATATGAGTGTGAAATAACAAACCCATACTATTATACCACTGTATTACTGCCATTACATTAAGAAACCTGAAATGGGAAAACTGTATTTACTTAAATTTATCCTGTTATATCTAATGTCTATACTGTTATTTATAATTTGAGACATAATATGTGACCTTGGACCACAAGACCAGTCTTAAGTGTAAATGTTTCAAATTGAGATCCATACATTATCGACTTAAGACTGGTTTTGTGGTCCATGGTCACATGTTAAATAAGAATCTTATTTTGAATTTAAGGGTGCTTTCACACTAACACTTTTGTGCGCACCCGGGTTTGATTGACGTCAGAGTTTGGTTCTGTTGGGTTACGTGATAACTGTCCTCCTCCGAACCTGGATGCACACCATAGACAGTAAAAGAAATGGACACAGCGAGCCCATTGGATTCAACACAGAAAAAAGAAGTCAATTAGAAGCAAGCACTTCCTGGGGGTCGGGCGTACTGCGCAGACTCAAACTGAGCTTGATGACGTAATGTCACGTTAGCAACCTGTAGGTCTTATAATTGCTATGCAAAGAGAAATCTGAATCACCCACCAAATCTTTCAGAGAAGCCGAGCGTGAACAGGAGCACATTTTGGTAAGTATTTTGATTAATTATCTCCCTTGACTTCATGCCTCCACGTCCCCCCGATTGTCTCATAGACAGTTAAATATTGTCTGCGAGCTTCTCCTCCTGTCCATACGGTAATTTCTCTACTGTGCGATAGAGAGACGCTGGTTATGACGCAATCGTTAGCATATTTTTTTTACAAAAACTGCTTCTACGGGAACATAACGTTAGATACAAGGTGATGGAGCTTTTTATACATTTTTGTGTTTCTTTAGAAATAATTAATGGACAAATGGAGTCTTTAAATGCCTCAGATGTAAAGTTATTCGCTGTCAAAGTGACGCCAAAATGAATGGGAGTCAATGGAATGCTAACAGCAGGTGGGGGTCCGCTAGCCAATGGCGGCACCCAGGGGTGCTTCAAAAAATGTTGAAACCCTGCCCCCCTGGTGCACACCCATGAACCGTACCCAAGTCAGCTTAAAAACGGTGATCTGGGGTACGGTTCATGTGAACTCTGGTATGGTTTGCTTCTGATGTGAACGCAATCATACCAAATCGCGGAAGTGTACCATTTATTAATGACATACTATTTGATGAATGTTTGTGTGTGTGTTTCACTCACTTTCCTGACAAGCGTGACTGAGCACTGCAAGCAGAGAGCTGTATATCTCATTTGTGTTCACCTTCAGCGTTCTTCAGATCATTTGCAGTACATTCGTAAGACAGACGCAAGTGCCGTTATGTACCGAAGCTTTGTAAACAAAATGAACAGTTCAAATCCGTAAACACATAGAAGTGCAGAGAGTAATGTTATGCATTTGCCGCCTTCTCATGCTCCGTCGTTACTAAGCAACAGGGTAATCAGCTGCTGTCTTGATGACGGAAGCGAACCGCGGTTCAGACCCAAATAATATAATATGAATGCAGTCCAGCGGGGGAGGGGGGAGTAATCGAACTCTGGTTCGGACCAGGAAAGTGAACCAAGTGTGAAAGCACCCTAAGAGTATTGTCAGAAAACTAATATTGTAAAAAAGCAGTTAAAGTAATAGTTTGCCATTTCATAAGAAAATACACTGAGACCATTATTAGAATTAAAAAAGCATTAATATGCATCAATACAACATTGTAAATGTACTGACTTGTTGCATAGTAATACGGGTTCCTCCAAGAAGGGGCTTGAGCTTTAAGAACAGAAAGAGATTTTTTACACAGTTTTAACATTTACTAAATTAAATAGTAATGTCAAATTCCAGAAATGTTTCTCAATAAAAAAATGACTTATCTTACTTTATTAGCTAACATTATGAATCATTGAAACAGTGCAAATCTGCTGACTTACTTCGCCTCTGGTAATACACATTCCTCCAGTAGGGAGTTTGAGCTTCAATAAAACAAAGACAGACACACGATACACTGAACAGCTGAATATATGAGCATGAAATATCAAACCCATACTATTATACCACTGTATTACTGCCATTACACTAAGAAACCTGAAATGGGAAAACTGTATTTACTTAAATTTATTGTGTCGTATCTAATGTCTATAATGCTATTTATAATTTGAGACATAATATGTGACCATGGACCACAAGACCAGTCTTAAGTGTCAGTTTTTCAAATTGAGATTCATACATTATCGACTTAAGACTGGTTTTGTGGTCCAGGGTCACATGTTAAATAAGAACCTTATTTTGAATTTAAGGGTGCTTTCACACTAACACTTTTGGTGCGCACCTGGGTTTGACTGACGTCAGAGTTTAGTTCTGTTGGGTGACGTGATTTCTGTCCTCCGAACCTGGGTTCAGACCCAAATAATATAATATGAACGCTGTCCAGTGGGGGCAAAGGGAGGGGGGAGCAATCGAACTCTGGTTCGGACCAGGAAAGTGAACCAAGTGTGAAAGCACCCTAAGAGTATTGTCAGAAAACTAATATTGTAAAAAGAAGTTAAAGTAATAGTTTGCCATTTAATAAGAAAATACATTAAGACCATTATTAGAATTAAAAAAGCATTAATATGCATCAATACAACATTGTAAATGTACTGACTTGTTGCATAGTAATACGGGTTCCTCCAAGAAGGGGCTTGAGCTTTAAGAACAGAAAGAGATTTTTTACACAGTTTTAACATTTACTAAATTAAATCGTAATGTTAAATGCCAGTAATGTTTCTTAATAAAAAAATGACTTAACTTACTTTATTATCTAACATTATGAATCATTGAAACAGTGCAAATCTGCTGACTTACTCTGCGTCTGGTAATACACATTCCTCCTGTAGGGGGTTTGAGCTTCAATAAAAAAAAAAACAGACACACAATACACTGAACAGATGAATATATGAGCATGAAATAACAAACCCATACTATTATACCACTGTATTACTGCCATTACACTATTACAAAGAAACCTCAAATGGGAAACTGTATTTACTTGTACTTAAGAGTATTGTCAGAAAATTAGTATCGTAAAAAATTAGGTGTTAAAGTAATAGTTTGACATTTGATAAGAAAACACATTAAGAGCATTATTAGCATTAAAAAAGCCTTAATATGTTTCAATACAACATTGTAAATGTACTGACTTTTTGCATAGTAATACGGTTTCCTCCAAGAGGGGGCTTGAGCTTTAAGAACAGAAAGAGATTTTTACACATACATTCACTAGATTAAATAGTAATGTTAAATACTAGTAATGTTTATTAATTTCGAATAACAATAAATAAAAAAATCAGTAGGTTAGTGCTAGACAGACACAGACAGACAGACACAGACACTTAAAGGAATCGTGGTGTTCATGTATTTTTATAATGATAGCAATCAATATAACAACTTCACCAAATTCCATTTACATTTTTCTGTCTCTTTTTAATGTTCAAATAAAATGGCATTAATTAAATCATGTATTATTAATTAAAATCATGAAACTGAAACCGTTTAAAGCTGCAGTATAACTTTTGTAAAAATATATTTTTTACATATTTTTTAAACCTGTCATTATGTCCTGACAGTAGAATATGAGACCGTTAATCTGTGAAAAAAATCAAGCTCCTCTGGCTCCTCCCAGTGGTCCTATTGCCATTTGCAGAAATTCATCCGCTCCCGTTGAGAAACAACCAATCAGAGCCGCGGTCCGTAACTTTTTTTTGTGTTCAAGATTTACTAAATGTATATAATAAGAGAGTACACCATGAATCAATTTTCCAAACCGTGTTTTTAGCTTGTCCTGAATCACTAGGGTGCACCTATAATAAGTGTTTATATTCTGATTATTTTAGATTGCTTCGGGGGTACTGCGGCGGAGTAACCCAGTACCTTTGTGATTCTTCATAGACATAAACAGAGAGAAGTAGCTCCGGCTATGATGTTCTTCCGCAAGACGCAAGCAGTTCTGTTTATTAACCGCTAGTGCATCAAAAGTTACCTGCCGCAGCTTTAACATCAATTTATAAAAGTTGTAACAAAACCGACATTGACGTAGATGTTTAGGGCCCAATAAATGTTTTCTTTTTTTCGAACCTAATTTTTTATTGTTACCCAATTCAGTGTTTTAGCATGTCCAATTATTTGAAACATAAAACAAGTTTAATTTATTCTTACAACAGCCTTATTATTTTCCCCTCAATAATTCTGTTTTGTGTATTTATATTGTTCTGTTTATCATATTAAGGCATAAAACATTAATTACATTTAATCACGCTGCTTTGTGTACAGTTTCTACTGAGGAAATCTCTGTTTCTCCTGCTGGCAGAGAATGAATTTGCATGTGTAAATATACACATAGACTGTAAGTCTGTGGGCAACACTTAGGATTTAAGCATATTGTCAGAAAAGTAACTTAAATAATATTGTAAAGAGTAGAGGTTAAAGCGATAGTTTGACATTTCATAGAAAAAAAAACTTTTAAGAGCGATATTATGATGAAATAAAAGCATTAATATTACACTGGGCTGGTTTGCTGGTTTGTGTAATGTGTATATTTATTATGTATATATAAATACACCCACATGCATGTATGTATTTAAGAAAAATGTTATGTTATAATGTTATAATACACATTATATCAATATAAATATATACATGTAAATGTATGTAAGTACTTTGGAAATATACTGTATGTGTGTGTATTTATAGTATATACATAATAAATATACACACAGCACACACACATATATTATGTACACAAAAACTTTTCTTTTTTGAAAGTGATTGATCATGAATGATCGTTGCCCAGCACTAATTAATATTCATCAATAATACAACATTGTAAATGTACTGACTTATCCCATAGTAATAAGGGTTCCTCCAAGAAGGGGCTTGAGCTTTGAGAACAGAAAGAGATTTTTACACAGTTTTAACATTTACTAAATTAGATAGTAATGTTAAATTCCAGTAATGTTTATTAATAAAAAAAATGACTTATCTTACTTTATTATCTAACATTATGAATCATTGAAACAGTGCAAATCTGCTGACTTACTCTGTGTCTGGTAATACACATTCCTCCAGTAGGGGGTTTGAGCTTCAATAAAACAAAGACAAACACACAATACACTGAACAGCTGAATATATGAGCATGAAATATCAAACCCATACTATTATACCACTGTATTACTGCCATTACATTAAGAAACCTGAAATGGGAAAACTGTATTTACTTAAATTTATCGTGTTATATCTAATGTCTATACTGTTATTTATAATTTGAGACATAATATGTGACCTTGGACCACAAGACCAGTCTTAAGTGTAAATGTTTCAAATTGAGATCCATACATTATCGACTTAAGACTGGTTTTGTGGTCCATGGTCACATGTTAAATAAGAATCTTATTTTGAATTTAAGGGTGCTTTCACACTAACACTTTTGTGCGCACCCGGGTTTGATTGACGTCAGAGTTTGGTTCTGTTGGGTTACGTGATAACTGTCCTCCTCCGAACCTGGATGCACACCATAGACAGTAAAAGAAATGGACATAGCGAGCCCATTGGATTCAACACAGAAAAAAGAAGTCAATTAGAAGCAAGCACTTCCTGGGGGTCGGGCGTACTGCGCAGACTCAAACTGAGCTTGATGACGTAATGTCACGTTAGCAACCTGTAGGTCTTATAATTGCTATGCAAAGAGAAATCTGAATCACCCACCAAATCTTTCAGAGAAGCCGAGCGTGAACAGGAGCACATTTTGGTAAGTATTTTGATTAATTATCTCCCTTGACTTCATGCCTCCACGTCCCCCCGATTGTCTCATAGACAGTAAAATATCGTCTGCGAGCTTCTGCTCCTGTCCATACGGTAATTTCTCTACTGTGCGACAAAGAGACGCTGGTTATGACGCAATCGTTAGCATATTCTTTTTACAATAACTGCTTCTACGGGAACATAACATTAGATACAAGGTAATGGAGCCTTTTATACATTTTTGTGTTTCTTTAGAAATAATTAATGGACAAATGGAGTCTTTAAATGCCTCAGATGTAAAGTTATTTGCTGTCAAAGTGACGCCAAAATGAATGGGAGTCAATGGAATGCTAACAGCAGGTGGGGGTCCGCTAGCCAATGGCGGCACCCAGGGGTGCTTCAAAAAATGATGAAACCCTGCCCCCCTGGTGCACACCCATGAACCGTACCCAAGTCAGCTTAAAAACGGTGATCTGGGGGTACGGTTCATGTGAACTCTGGTATGGTTTGCTTCTGATGTGAACGCAATCATACCAAATCGCGGAAGTGTACCGTTTATTAATGACATACTATTTGATGAATGTTTGTGTGTGTGTTTCACTCACTTTCCTGACAAGCGTGACTGAGCACTGCAAGCAGAGAGCTGTATATCTCATTTGTGTTCGCCTTCAGTGTTCTTCAGATCATTTGCAGTACATACGTAAGACAGACATAAGTGATGTTATGTACCGAAGCTTTGTAAACAAAACGAACAGTTCAAATCCGTAAACACATAGAAGTGCAGAGAGTAATGTTATGCATTTTCCGCCTTCTCATGCTCCGTCGTTACTAAGCAACATGGTAATCAGCTGCTGTCTTGATGACGGAAGCGAACCGCGGTTCAGACCCAAATAATATAATATGAACGCAGTCCAGCGGGGGAGGGGGGAGTAATCGAACTCTGGTTCGGACCAGGAAAGTGAACCAAGTGTGAAAGCACCCTAAGAGTATTGTAAGAAAACTAATATTGTAAAAAAGCAGTTAAAGTAATAGTTTGCCATTTCATAAGAAAATACACTGAGACCATTATTAGAATTAAAAAAGCATTAATATGCATGAATACAACATTGTAAATGTACTGACTTGTTGCATAGTAATACGGGTTCCTCCAAGAAGGGGCTTGAGCTTTAAGAACAGAAAGAGATTTTTACACAGTTTTAACTAGAGTTGGGGTACTCGAACTTGGACTCGGACTCGAGTCCGGACTCGAGTCCAATTTTGAATGAACTTGGACTTGTCACGCACTCGGGTGAATTTGTACTCGGACTTGACACGGACTTGAACATTTTGGACTCGGAAAATATTCCGAGTACAGTCGAGTCCGCGTCATGTGTAACAATAAAACCAGCATAAAATTGAAATGATAAATTAATGAATGTCTCCCCTTCTGTCATTTTACTGCACCACACCGGCAGGCAGAAGTCTCCTGCTTGCAGACGAAACACACGCACCACTCACTGGATATCAATGTGGATTAGTGATGGGAAGTTCGATTCTTTTCCGCGAACCGGTTCTTTCGGACGGTTTGATTCAATAAACCGGTTGAAAAAAAAAAACAGTTCACCGGATACATAATCCATTGCGATGTATTTGTTATTAAATGAACTTACGTTTCGTCAGATTGCCCTTCATTCAAGCCCTCGGTTTACCCGCACTCATTACATTAGCACAAAATCAGTTCAGAATCAATCACCAAAAGAATCAGTTCGGTTCAGACGCGCTGTGAGTCATTCGGCTTTATGCTGAATCACGAATGCGCAGTATCATCAGCTCCTCGGTTCTCGAATCGGACGCGTCCGAAAGAAACGGTTTTCGGTTCAGTTTACTGATGATATGAAAACTGATACAACCGGTTCTTGACTCGAGAACGAGAATCGCTCAAAACCCGGGTAGGAAAATCTGACAGGGTAGGATAAAATGTCAGGACACCAGCACGTGCTGCAGTTCAGTATCATCAGCTGCTCTACTCGTGTTCATGTTCTGTTTACTACAAACTCAGTTTGTGAATCTGTCATCATTAACTATAAATACAGTACAGATATTTCAAAAATCATCCCTTATTCATATTAAACATGGAGTCTTTAGAGACTTAATTAATGTCCAACTTCCCTGAAAACCCCATTGGCCCATACATAATCTACAATATACAGATTAGAAACATGTAGCCCCATCTTTAAAAAAAACGTATATATATATATATATATATATATATATATATATATATATATATATATATATACATATATACATATATATTTTTTAGTTTTATCACACTTTCCGATGTTTAACAAAATACTTAAAAAAAAATTACACGCATGCGCAGTATCATCAGTTCATCGGTTCTCAAATCGGACACCTCCGAAAGAAACGGTTTTCGGTTCAGTGTACTGGTGATCCGAAAACCGATGCAACCGACTACCAAAGACAGCAGCAGCAACCAACAGATGCTGCACAGCTCAGCATTGCAGGATTTGCAAGACCAGAACTGACCAAACAAGCAATGCAACTTTATGATGCAAGTTCGCCAAGACAACAAGAAATTCATAATGCCATCATTAAGGATCTCCTCATTGGCTGCACTTTACCTCTGTCAAATGTGGGGGAGAGGCATTAAATAACTGAAATGTCATCTTTAACTGGAGGACAATATAGTGTGATACAATAATAAAATAGGTTCATTTGTATTTTCATGCACTTGTAATACAATAAAACCTTTGAAAACTTTTTTGATAGGAAACTAGTTCTGTTGACATAAAATAAAAATGTTCAATGGCAATGACTAGATGTAACAGTGGTATTTTTTTTATTACATTTTTATATTGCCATTGGTTTAATGTATTGAAAGGTCAAAATATTAATAGAATGTAAAAATGTACAATACCAATTTATAATCTTTTTTAATTTAATTACTTTCTGGACTCGGGCGGACTCGACTCGGACTCGGCCTTTAAGAACTCGGACTTGAGTCCAACTCGGCCCCTTTTGGACTCGGACTCGGACTTGGACTCGATGTTTGTGGACTTGGTCTTGACTTGTACTCGACAAAGGTGGACTCGGACCCAACTCTAGTTTTAACATTTACTAAATTAAATAGTAATGTCAAATTCCAGTAATGTTTTTTAATAAAAAAATGACTTATCTTACTTTATTATCTAACATTATGAATCATTGCAACAGTGCAAATCTGCTGACTTACTTTGCGTCTGGTAATACACATTCCTCCAGTAGGGAGTTTGAGCTTCAATAAAACAAAGACAGACACACGATACACTGAACAGCTGAATATATGAGCGTGAAATAACAAACCCATACTATTATACCACTGTATTACTGCCATTACACTAAGAAACCTGAAATGGGAAAACTGTATTTACTTAAATTTATTGTGTTATATCTAATGTCTATACTGTTATTTATAATTTGAGACATAATATGTGACCTTGGGCCACAAGACCAGTCTTAAGTGTCAGTTTTTCAAATTTAGATTCATACATTATCGACTTAAGACTGGTTTTGTGGTCCAGGGTCACATGTTAAATAAGAATCTTATTTTGAATTTAAGGGTGCTTTCACACACTTTTGGTGCGCACCTGGGTTTGACTGACGTCAGAGTTTGGTTCTGTTGGGTGACGTGATTACTGTCCTCCGAACCTGGGTTCAGACCCAAATAATATAATATGAACGCTGTCCAGTGGGGGCAAAGGGAGGGGGGAGCAATCGAACTCTGGTTCGGACCAGGAAAGTGAACCAAGTGTGAAAGCACCCTAAGAGTATTGTCAGAAAACTAATATTGTAAAAAGAAGTTAAAGTAATAGTTTGCCATTTCATAAGAAAATACATTAAGACCATTATTAGAATTAAAAAAGCATTAATATGCATCAATACAACATTGTAAATGTACTGACTTGTTGCATAGTAATACGGGTTCCTCCAAGAAGGGGCTTGAGCTTTAAGAACAGAAAGAGATTTTTTACAGAGTTTTAACATTTACTAAATTAAATCGTAATGTTAAATGCCAGTAATGTTTCTTAATAAAAAAATGACTTAACTTACTTTATTATCTAACATTATGCATTATTGCAACAGTGCAAATTTGCTGACTTACTCTGCGTCTGGTAATACACATTCCTCCTGTAGGGGGTTTGAGCTTCAATTAAACAAAAACAGACACACAATACACTGACCAACTGAATATATGAGCATGAAATAACAAACTCATACTATTATACCACTGTATTACTGCCATTACACTATTACAAAGAAACCTCAAATGGGAAAACTGTATTTACTTGTACTTAAGAGTATTGTCAGAAAATTTGTATCATAAAAAATTAGGTGTTAAAGTAATAGTTTGACATTTGATAAGAAAACACATTAAGAGCATATTAGCATTAAAAAAGCCTTAATATGTTTCAATACAACATTGTAAATGTACTGACTTTTTGCATAGTAATACGGTTTCCTCCAAGAGGGGGCTTGAGCTTTAAGAACAGAAAGAGATTTTTACACATACATTCACTAGATTAAATAGCAATGTTAAATACTAGTAATGTTTATTAATTTCGAATAACAATAAATAAAAAAATCAGTAGGTTAGTGCTAGACAGACACAGACAGACAGACACAGACACTTAAAGGAATCGTGGTGTTCATGTATTTTTATAATGATAGCAATCAATATAACAACTTCACCAAATTCCATTTACATTTTTCTGGATTCAATCTTGTTCCATTTCAGTTTTTCTGGTCTCTTTTTAATGTTCAAATAAAATGGCATTAATTAAATCATGTATTATTAATTAAAATCATGAAACTGAAACCGTTTAAAGCTGCAGTATAACTTTTGTAAAAATATATTTTTTACATATTTTTTAAACCTGTCATTATGTCCTGACAGTAGAATATGAGACCGTTAATCTGTGAAAAAAATCAAGCTCCTCTGGCTCCTCCCAGTGGTCCTATTGCCATTTGCAGAAATTCATCCGCTCCCGTTGAGAAACAACCAATCAGAGCCGCGGTCCGTAACTTTTTTTTGTGTTCAAGATTTACTAAATGTATATAATAAGAGAGTACACCATGAATCAATTTTCCAAACCGTGTTTTTAGCTTGTCCTGAATCACTAGGGTGCACCTATAATAAGTGTTTATATTCTGATTATTTTAGATTGCTTCGGGGGTACCGCGGCGGAGTAACCCAGTACCTTTGTGATTCTTCATAGACATAAACAGAGAGAAGTAGCTCCGGCTATGATGTTCTTCCGCAAGACGCAAGCAGTTCTGTTTATTAACCGCTAGTGCATCAAAAGTTACCTGTCGCAGCTTTAACATCAATTTATAAAAGTTGTAACAAAACCGACATTGACGTAGATGTTTAGGGCCCAATAAATGTTTTCTTTTTTTCCAACCTAATTTTTTATTGTTACCCAATTCAGTGTTTTAGCATGTCCAATTATTTGAAACATAAAACAAGTTTAATTTATTCTTACAACAGCCTTATTATTTTCCCCTCAATAATTCTGTTTTGTGTATTTATATTGTTCTGTTTATCATATTAAGGCATAAAACATTAATTACATTTAATCACGCTGCTTTGTGTACAGTTTCTACTGAGGAAACCTCTGTTTCTCCTGCTAGCAGAGAATGAATTTGCATGTGTAAATATACACATAGACTGTAAGTCTGTGGGCAACACTTAGGATTTAAGCATATTGTCAGAAAAGTAACTTAAATAATATTGTAAAGAGTAGAGGTTAAAGCGATAGTTTGACATTTCATAGAAAAAAAAACTTTTAAGAGCGATATTATGATGAAATAAAAGCATTAATATTACACTGGGCTGGTTTGCTGGTTTGTGTAATGTGTATATTTATTATGTATATATAAATACACCCACATGCATGTATGTATTTAAGAAAAATGTTATGTTATAATGTTATAATACACATTATATCAATATAAATATATACATGTAAATGTATGTAAGTACTTTGGAAATATACTGTATGTGTGTGTATTTATAGTATATACATAATAAATATACACACAGCACACACACATATATTATGTACACAAAAACTTTTCTTTTTTGAAAGTGATTGATCATGAATGATCGTTGCCCAGCACTAATTAATATTCATCAATAATACAACATTGTAAATGTACTGACTTATCCCATAGTAATAAGGGTTCCTCCAAGAAGGGGCTTGAGCTTTGAGAACAGAAAGAGATTTTTACACAGTTTTAACATTTACTAAATTAAATAGTAATGTTAAATGCCAGTAATGTTTATTAATAAAAAAATGACTTATCTTACTTTATTATCTAACATTATGAATCATTGAAACAGTGCAAATCTGCTGACTTACTCTGTGTCTGGTAATACACATTCCTCCAGTAGGGGGTTTGAGCTTCAATAAAACAAAGACAGACACACAATACACTGAACAGCTGAATATATGAGCATGAAATATCAAACCCATACTATTATACCACTGTATTACTGCCATTACATTAAGAAACCTGAAATGGGAAAACTGTATTTACTTAAATTTATCGTGTTATATCTAATGTCTATACTGTTATTTATAATTTGAGACATAATATGTGACCTTGGACCACAAGACCAGTCTTAAGTGTAAATGTTTCAAATTGAGATCCATACATTATCGACTTAAGACTGGTTTTGTGGTCCATGGTCACATGTTAAATAAGAATCTTATTTTGAATTTAAGGGTGCTTTCACACTAACACTTTTGTGCGCACCCGGGTTTGATTGACGTCAGAGTTTGGTTCTGTTGGGTTACGTGATAACTGTCCTCCTTCGAACCTGGATGCACACCATAGACAGTAAAAGAAATGGACACAGCGAGCCCATTGGATTCAACACAGAAAAAAGAAGTCAATTAGAAGCAAGCACTTCCTGGGGGTCGGGCGTACTGCGCAGACTCAAACTGAGCTTGATGACATAATGTCACGTGAGCAACCTGTAGGTCTTATAATTGCTATGCAAAGAGAAATCTGAATCACCCACCAAATCTTTCAGAGAAGCCGAGCGTGAACAGGAGCACATTTTGGTAAGTATTTTGATTAATTATCTCCCTTGACTTCATGCCTCCACGTCCCCCTGATAGCCTCATAGACAGTAAAAGATTGCCTGTGAGCTTCTCCTCCTGTCCATACGGTAATTTCTCTACTGTGCAACAGAGAGACGCTGGTTATGACGCAATCGTTAGCATATTTTTTTTACAAAAACTGCTTCTACGGGAACATAACGTTAGATACAAGGTGATGGAGCTTTTTATACATTTTTGTGTTTCTTTAGAAATAATTAATGGACAAATGGAGTCTTTAAATGCCTCAGATGTAAAGTTATTCGCTGTCAAAGTGACGCCAAAATGAATGGGAGTCAATGGAATGCTAACAGCAGGTGGGGGTCCGCTAGCCAATGGCGGCACCCAGGGGTGCTTCAAAAAATGATGAAACCCTGCCCCCCTGGTGCACACCCATGAACCGTACCCAAGTCAGCTTAAAAACGGTGATCTGGGGTACGGTTCATGTGAACTCTGGTATGGTTTGCTTCTGATGTGAACGCAATCATACCAAATCGCGGAAGTGTACCGTTTATTAATGACATACTATTTGATGAATGTATTTGTGTGTGTGTTTCACTCACTTTCCTGACAAGCGTGACTGAGCACTGCAAGCAGAGAGCTGTATATCTCATTTGTGTTCACCTTCAGTGTTCTTCAGATCATTTGCAGTACATTCGTAAGACAGACGCAAGTGCCGTTATGTACCGAAGCTTTGTAAACAAAATGAACAGTTCAAATCCGTAAACACATAGAAGTGCAGAGAGTAATGTTATGCATTTGCCGCCTTCTCATGCTCCGTCGTTACTGAGGAACAGTGTAATCAGCTGCTGTCTTGATGATGGAAGCAAACCGCGGTTCAGACCCAAATAATATAATATGAACGCAGTCCAGCGGGGGAGGGGGGAGTAATCGAACTCTGGTTCGGACCAGGAAAGTGAACCAAGTGTGAAAGCACCCTAAGAGTATTGTCAGAAAACTAATATCGTAAAAAGCAGTTAAAGTAATAGTTTGCCATTTCATAATAAAATACATTGAGACCATTATTAGAATTAAAAAAGCATTAATATGCATCAATACAACATTGTAAATGTACTGACTTGTTGCATAGTAATACGGGTTCCTCCAAGAAGGGGCTTGAGCTTTAAGAACAGAAAGAGATTTTTACACAGTTTTAACATTTACTAAATTAAATAGTAATTACAAATGCCAGTAATGTTTCTTAATAAAAAAATTACTTATCTTACTTTATTATCTAACATTATGAATCATTGCAACAGTACAAATCTGCTGACTTACTCTGCGTTTGGTAATACACATTCCTCCAGTAGGGGGTTTGAGCTTCAATAAAACAAAGACAGACACACGATACACTGAACAGCTGAATATATGAGCGTGAAATAACAAACTCAAACTATTATACCACTGTATTACTGCCATTACACTATTACAAAGAAACCTCAAATGGGAAAACGTCTCGGCTACGTACGTAACCCTCGTTCCCTGATGGAGGGAATGGAGACGTTATGTCGACCAACAAATGGGGTCTCACTTGGGAGGCCAATCATCTCTTAATTTAAGAGAAAACGCCAATGAAAATTGGCTAGTGGATTAACATACCTGAGCCACTCCCGTGCCGACGGGTATAAATAGGGCGACAGTTGCATCCACTCATTAGGTTTTATGCTGAGGAGCCGAGAATGTGTCCCGGCAACAGTGAATGGTTCAAGGTTGTGGCATGGGGACATAACGTCTCCGTTCCCTCCATCAGGGAACGAGGGTTACGTACGTAACCGAGACGTTCCCTGTCTGTCGGTCACTACGAGTTATGTCGACCGACAAATGGGGTCCTATGGAAAACGCCACAACCTGAACCTCGTCACAACCCTGTGGCGCTGCAATTGTTGACAAGCCCTGGCTAAGCTTAAGGTCGTAACCTTCCCAAAGCCCCAGCGCAAATTCACTGACCTTGGTACCGAAGGGGCCAAAGGGTGAGTACATCGCTGCTGGAGAAGGCCATGCTGCTGTTCCGCCCACATAAAGTTAATGGAAGGGATTTCAACCTTCAGAGAAAGATTGCTTCAAATCTTCCCTATTTGTTCTTTCAGCTGGCAAGACAATGGGGAAGCGAGCCTTAGGAAAAGGTCGCTACGGAGACCACATCCTACCCGTAGGGAGGTGACATGTGGATATACCGATATGGACTGACCCAGGGGCAGTACTACACATGGAAGGGGTCTCTGAGGCAGGTCCTACCTTGGAGTAGGGATGGAACGGCTGCCAGAAGTGACTGACAGAACGGGTCTGTCAAGGGAAGACACGGGTTTGCCAAGAGGGAAACCTTACCGTGGAAGAATACACATATGGGATTACCCGTAGGGAACCAAGCCATATGAACACCTAGCCCAGTACAGGGGCTGACCGGGACTCCGGGCATGCTAACGCCAGTACTGGGCCTGGTGACAGACTGCTCTGCCAAGTCTGACTGCCGAGGGTGCTGGAGGATGCTCGACCAGGGTACGCCAACCGGGGAACTCTACTGGGAGAAAAAAGGTGCTCACATCCCCGCGTTAGGGGGAATGGCGCAGCAAGCGTGACACCCAGCCAGCCCTTCCCGCCAATTACCTGTTACCCCACACACGGGAAGAAACTGGCTCTACACGGAGGTTGTAAAACCTCGCAAAGGTGTTAGGTGTCGCCTAGCCCACAGCTCGACAGATGTCTGCCAGAGAGGCGCCGTGCGCCAGTGCATAGGAGGAGGCCACACTCCGTGTGGAGTGGGCCCTCACCCCCAGGGGGCACGGCTCGCCTTGGGAATGGTAAGC
This sequence comes from Carassius gibelio, assembly GCF_023724105.1. Taxonomy (NCBI): domain Eukaryota; kingdom Metazoa; phylum Chordata; class Actinopteri; order Cypriniformes; family Cyprinidae; genus Carassius; species Carassius gibelio. The sequence continues at coordinate 5,081,746 of NC_068403.1, read as the reverse complement.
CAAGGCGATGGCGTCCACTATCCAGTGGGCCAACCTCTGCTTAGAGACAGCCTTCCCCTTCTGCTGACCTCCAAAGCAGACCAGGAGCTGCTCAGAGATTCTAAAGCTCTGGGTGCGGTCCACGTATATGCGAAGCGCTCTTACGGGACAAAGCAATGACAAGGCTGGATCTGCCTCCTCCAGGGGCAGCACTTGCAGGTTCACTACCTGGTCTCGGAAGGGAGTGGTGGGAACCTTGGGCACGTATCCAGGCCGGGGTCTCAGGACAATGTGAGAGTAGGCTGGCCCGAACACAAGGCACTCTTCACTTACCAAAAATGCTTGGAGGTCCCCGACCCTCTTGATGGAAGTGAGCGCGATCAGGAGCGCTGTCTTGAGAGACAGGAACTTAAGCTCGACTGAATCCAACGGCTCAAAGGGACCCCTCTGAAGTCCCGCCAGGACAATAGAGAGGTCCCAGGAGGGAATCAGGGGTGTCCTAGGAGGATGTAACCTTCTGGCACCCCTCAGGAACCTAACGATCAGGTCATGCCTCCCCAGGGACTGGCTGTCCACTGCATCGTGATGGGCTGCAATGGGAGCCACATACACCTTCAGGGTGGAGGGTGACAGCCCATGATCCAACCTTTCTTGCAGGAAAGAAAGCACGACTCTGACCGTGCATCTCCGGGGGTCTTCTCGGTGACAAGAACACCAATTCGTGAACAGACTCCACTTCAGAGCATAGGCCTGTCTCGTAGAAGGGGCTCTAGCCTGAGTAATAGTGTCTACCACCGCTGGGGGCAGATCACTTAGGTCTGCCGCGTCCCGTCTAGAAGCCACATGTGGAGGTTCCAGAGATTTGGACGCGGGTGCCAAATGGTGCCAAGCCCCTGAGAGAGGAGGTCTCTCCTCAGGGGGATGCGCCAGGGAGGGGCTGTCACGAGGAGCATGAGTTTCGAAAACCAGGTCCGTGTGGGCCAGTAAGGCGCAACCAACAGGACCTGTTCCTCGTCCTCCCTGACCTTGCACAGTGTCTGTGCGAGCAGGCTCACTGGGGGAAACGCATACTTGCGTAAAGCCCGAGGCCAGCTTTGTGCCAGTGCATCTGTGCCCAGGGGGACCTGGGACAGGGAATAGTACAGCTGGCAGTGGGAGGACTCGTGGGAAGCAAACAGGTCTACCTGGGCTTCCCAGAATCGACTCCAGATCAGCTGGACCATCTGGGGATGGAGTCGCCATTCCCCGGGGAAAGTGAGCTGTCGTGAGAGCCTGTCGGCTGCACGTTTGAGCTCCCCCGGGATGTGGACAGCGCGCAGCGACTTGAGCCACGTCTGACTCCAGAGGAGGAGATGGCGGGCGAGTTGAGACATGCGACGTGATAGTAGGCCGCCCTGTCGGTTGATGTACGAAACAGCCGCAGTGTGTGGACCAACACGTGCTTGTCCAGCAACAGCGGACGAAACCGTCGCAAAGCTAGATGCACTGCCAGCAACTCCAGGCAGTTGATGTGCCAAAGCAGTCAAGGTCCTGTCCAGGACCCTGAAGCTGCCTGCCCGGTGCATGTCGCGCCCCAGCCCGAGTTGGAGGCATCTGTTGTGACAACAACGTGCCGGGACACTTGTTCTAAGGGCACGCCGGCCCGTAGAAAGGCAAGGTCCGACCAGAGGCTGAATAGGCGGCGACACATCGGTGTGATGGTGACACGATGTGTACCGCGGCGCCATGCCCATCTCGGGACTCGGGGTTGTAACCAGTGCTGAAGTGGCCTCATATGAAGCAACCCGAGCGGCGTGACTGCGGCTGCGGATGCCATATGCCCCAGGAGCCTCTGAAAGTGTTTCAGTGGTACCACTGTCCTGCCTCTGAAGGAACTCAGGCAGTTCAGCACTGACTGGGCACGCTCGCTGGTGAGCCGTGCCATCATACTCACTGAGTCTAATTCCATACCGAGTAGGGGTGCGCCGATCACGATCGGCCGATCGTTATGCGCATCTCGTCAGTAAAGCCGGTTTTCTAATCAGCGGTTAATTCCATCAGGTGCATGATTTCACATAGAGCAGCTGTTACTACAGAGAGCCGTTGTTAATAGAGAAGATGCGCAAATCCACTTCATTTTCAGCGTTTATTGGCGCATTCTCTCAGTTAACAATGGCTCTGTGTAGTAACAGCTGCTCTATGTGAAATCATGCACCTGATGGAATTAACCGCTGATTAGAGAACCGGCTTTACTGACGAGATGCGCATTAACGATCGGCCGATCGTGATCGGAGCACCCCTGATACCGAGATAAGAGACTTTCTGCACAGGGGAGAGCTTGCTCTTCTCTCTGTTGACCTGAAGCCCCAACTGACTGAGGTGACGGAGCACCAAGTCCCTGTGATAGCACAACTGCTCTCGGGACCAGGCCATAATGAGCCAGTTGTCGAGATAGCTAAGGGATCCAGACGCCCACTTCCCAGAGTGGGGCAAGGGCGCCCTCCGTGAGCTTCGTGAAGACACGGGGGAACAGGGAGAGCCCGAAGGGGAGGACCTTGTACTGCCATGCCTGACCCTCGAATGCAAACCGCAGAGTGGTCTGTGGCGAGGGAGGATCGAGACATGAAAGTACGCGTCTTCCAGGTCGATCGCTGCAAACCAGTCCTGGGGCTGAATGCATTTGAGAATGCGTTTCTGCGTCAGCATCTTGAATGGGAGCTTAAGCAGGGCCCGATTCAAGACTCGCAGATCCAGGATAGGCCAAAGGCCACCACTTTACTTGGGTACGATGAAGTAAGGGCAGTAAAACCCCGTCCTCATCTCGGCTGGAGGGACCGGCTCGATTGCATCCTTCGCCAGCAGGACAGCAATCTCCTCGTGCAAGACAGAGGCGTCCCGGACTGCCACCGAAGTCTCGAGCACGCCATTGAACTTGGGGGGGGGGTCGCCGGGCGAACTGAATCATGTAGCCGAGTCGGACCGTCTGGATGAGCCAGCGTGACGGGTTGGAGTCGTGTCGGAAGGCCCAGAAGGCATTGCGTCCTGGGTCATCACAGCCACACTCCCGTGTTCCCAGAGGAACTGGCCAGAGACGTGTGGAGAGGCGTTGCGTCTCCAAACCGCGACCTCTCGACTGCTAGCGAAAGGGGGCATCGTGGGTGAGAATGAGGAGGCAGTGCGTCGCTCATCGTCAACCCATGAGCCTTGCAATTCGGAGGAAAGGGAAATTGCTCTTTCATTGAAAAAGTGGGTGCCACTGGCCATTTGACCAGCGGCGGAACAGAAAGAAACATAACTGAAGATTTTCCACCCGGCCCTCCCCCGGGGGAAGGAGTGGAGCTGTCTTCACCAGCTCCTGAAGAGCAGATTCCCACATCTCCGAGTTGCCCGTGTCAGGGCCGTTTAGTCGACTTCTTTGAGGACTTCGCAGCCGGGAGTGACACGGTGGGCGCCGCTCTCCTGTGCGGGGCTCGACGCGCCAGCCTCGAAGAACTCTCAGCACGGGGCGGAGCTGGTGTGGAGGACGCAGGGGGCCGCCCACGGCGATGAGCAGGCTGAGGCACTGCCTGCGACGGAATGGGGGCAACCGGAGGATCACGTCGTGGCGAGATGTGCTGTATGGCCTCAGTCTGCTGTTGTTCTGTCAGGATGTACTGGGCACAGCCCCTGACAGCGTCGCCACACAGGACAGCCTGGGACATGGGAGCATCGAGAAAATGCACTTTGTCAATGTCTCTCATACAGACCAGGCTGAACCTGTAACGGCACTACTGGACCACCAGAGTGGACATCGCCTACCCGAGGGACTGCGTTGTGACTTCCGTCACCCGGAAGGGGGAGGTCAGTCGCCATGCGCAGCTCCTGCATCAACCTCGGGTTGGTCCTATCCTCGTGCATTTGTTAAAGCCTTGGCTTGTTGGGTTTGCAGGATAGCCATGGAATGCAAAGCAGAGACAACTTGGCCCACAGCACTGTAAGCCTGGGTAGCGAGCGCAGCCGACAGCTTACAGGCCTTGGGTGAGAGGCGCGGACTATCCCTCCCAGTGGCGGCGTTTTGCGGACACAAGTGCACCGCAATCGCACTCTCCTGCTGGGGAATGTCAACGCACCCCTAGCTGCCCCGCCATCGAGGGTAGTGAGGACGGAGGAACAAAATGAGCTGCTTCCGGCCGTAAAAGGGGCAATCCACGACTACATCACTTCCCCATGCACATCCGGGAAGAAAGGAACCAGAGTAAAACGCGGTTGTGAATCGCGCTCCACACCGAGAACCAATCAAACAGCCATGAGCACTCAGGGCTGGGCGGTGCATTCACCTCCATCCTGATGCTCACAGCTGCCCGGGCAAGCACGGCTGTCAACTCTGGGTACAATTCGGCAGTGGCGACAACACCTGATGGGGGCAGCCCCGCCGAATCTTCATCCACAGAGGTCCACAGCCCATCCCCGATGCTGCAATCGACATCTGATCTCCGGTGGCAAACTGAATGACCCGTTGGGACTGCCATAAGACAGCCCAGCAAAATCACCCAGTAGCCGCACAGGACAAACACTGTGGAAGGGGTAAGAGGTCCGTGGGGCGTGGCCCGGCGGAGAAGCTCTCACTGTCACCTTCAAATCTCCCAGAGCACTAGCCAGCGGTCCTCTGCTCGAGACAGAGAAACCAGAACGGGTAGTGACAGAGGGGTCTGCTTCCTTCCCTTTAAGAAAGGGGTGACGCGATCACAGCGTTGCCATGGTCACACACGCAATGCGTGCATGAACCATCCATGAACGCGCCTTCAGCGTGCTGAATGCCCAGACACGGAAGAGAGCGAACGTGGCCATTGTCAGAGAACAGGAAACGACCGCATCCAGAAGGACGCGGACAAAACGGCGTCTTGAAAAACTGAAAGAGATTTTTACACAGTTTTATCATTTACTTAATTAAATATTAATTTTTGTTAATAAAAAAAAAATGCAAATCTGTTCATGGCAACAACTCAATGCATTTTTGAACAGAATCATTTCATTTAGATTTTTGATCCATAAAAAAAATAAAATTTCCCTTTATTGATTCCCTTCTTGAGCACAGATACTTCAATTCAATTTTATCCTCCCTGTATTTTAAATTGCACTTTAAAATATTTTTAAATGTATCATGACATGATAGAGGTCTTTGTACCATTAAAATATCCAGCAAGTTTCATATCTTAAATGTCCTCATTATAAACAAAACATTTATTAATGCTCGTTTATTCTGAATGCAAGTGTTATATTGCATTGCATCGTGTCGCATTGCATCAAAAGCAAATAAAACCAGAATCAATGACCCATATATATAAAAACTAATATATATACAGTATCTTTACATACATATATAGATATATATCTCTGAGCACTATGAACAGATATCTCGGTAAAAGTTTTCCCCCAAATTAAGTCTTACTTCAATATGCTTATTTCTAAAAAGAACAAAGATAGAAAAGTGAATAGATTAAAGTTATTAGATGATGCACCTGGTGTTGTAGGGTAATTCCAGTACAATGCATCAGAGGAATCTGTACAAAAACATGACAAACATTATATTGCATATATTTTATATAGACACAAAATCTTAGGCAAAGAAATGTAATTCACTTACTGAAGGCTGACCAAAGGGCCAATAAAAGGATATAAATCTGGTTCATGCTGTAGAGACTACAACTTTCTAAAATACAACAATGACAGTGACCGAGACTCACAGTGACTCAATAGCTTCTTAACCAAAAAAGTACTGATGTTAATGTGGAAAGCAGAAGTATAGCTCTCGTGACAAAAATTCTATAACATTGTCTGGATCACCAAAATCAGGCTGGTTTTAGGAGATATTAAACCTGCTGCACCAAATGAGGACAAACAGTGTCATATTTTATAATGCAAAAAATCTTGATATAGTAGTATCTTTATTTTACAGATTATAGATGTTTACATGCACAATTCTTTTCTACATATGCAGCTCCGATCATCAGCACTTAAATCACATAACCGCAGATCACAGCTTTAGACACTGTGACAGTACAATACACACACACACACACACACACACACACACATGTTTGTTTTTGTGAAAAGTGGGGACATCCCATAGGCGTAATGGTTTTTATAATGTAGAAACTGTATATTCTATCGCCCTTCACCAACCCTACACCTAACCCTAACCCTCACAGGGAACTTTGTGCATTTTTACTTTCTCAAAAAAAAAAAAATCATTCTGTATGATTTATAAGCGTTTTGAAAAATGGGGACATGGGTTATGTCCTCATAAGTAATACCTCTTCTTGTAATACCTGTGTCATACCCATGTCATTATACAGAGTTGTGTCCTGATATGTCACAAAAACAAGAGCACACACACACACACACACACACACACTTCAATGTGTTTCTCAGTCATAAACACACACACACACTTCAATGTGTTTCTCAGTCATAAAATATTACATATTAAATTTACTAAATTTACAAAAAAATACTAAATTATTACATTAATGGATCATTAAAAGCTTCTCAGAATTTAAGCATGATTAAAAAATGAAATTCAGCAAACCATTTTTATCACACGGGCATGCAAAGAGGAAGAGGAAGTGTCTAACTTTCAGTAACAAAAAATAAGTAGTTTTACTCTATGAATATAAAACCTGTCTGTGTGTGCAGATGGAGAATGTGAAATAACAAGATTTGCTCAAAATTACATTGTTTTGGCACGTTATTTAAGATTTAAGATTAAGTCTCAATCCATACTGTAGCAGGTGTTACCCTACAGGTGAAAGAGCCACATTAAACATCATTTACTTTTAATGATTAATTCAACAGCTACAATTCCAAATCATGAAAGATAATTATAATAAAAAACATTGATATTTGCAATTATTCATTTAGCAGATATTTTTATTCAAGAAAACTACAAGATGAGGAGAGGAACAACAAAAACAGATGTGAGGTTTGTTAAGCTTAAATACATAAAATATTGAGTTGTATTTCTATATATATTTTTAAATGATGTAACACATTATTGCAACAAAAGTGCAAATTAATTTCAACCGCTAGTGAAATGATTATTATTTATATTCATGGTTGCTTCTTCCGCCGCCTTCTGCATTTACAAAAGAGATATTTCTTTGTTTTTTATTTAATTTAATTTATTTTTTTCAATGTTGTTTTGCCTTCTCTTCTTGTTCTTATGCTCTTTCTTCAGAAAGCCGCAAGGTTCTTTATGCATTCTCACACTGTTTGCTGGTGAATGTCATGGTAGGCCCTGTGTGCCCTAAAACACACACAGGGTCAGTCTGTTAGTGTGTGAATTGTCAGATTTACAGGCCAGCTATAAGAGGTTTTTTTTTTTTTTTTTTTCAACAGCGTTGAAATCCTCATACAGGGAAATTCAAAATAGATCTATTAGATATGAATTTAACATTTTGGCAGAATTTATTTTAAGGTCTTAGAGGTAAGAACTAAGAAGAAAGTTGGTTCATCTTGTCATACTGTAGATTACAGACCACAGGTTTCTGAGATACATGCGGTCAGAGAGTCTGACATAGAGAGACTTCCTCTGGGTTAACATGAAAAATGCAGAGTAGATGTAACAATGCAGAAGTGGTTCTCATGACAAACGTTAACTTCAAACTTCTGCTGGATTTGGAAAATGAGGCTGATTTGAAGAGCTTATAAGCCCATTTTTCATCAGCTGATGCTGATTTAATGCCTGCTTCCTATATGTGGATGAATAACTGAGATGCAGCTAATAATTAAAACCTCAATTACGTAGTTTAAAGAGGTCATGTTGTTTTCCTTTTGTTCTAAAAGGGTTGTGGCTATCAGGACAGATCATCTGATCTGATCACGCAACCACAAGCTTACAGCTTCCATATTTGTCTGTGTTTCACATACATTTAGAACTTGCACTTAGTTAAAAGCGAATCATAGCATTTTTTAATCTGTGTCGTTTTGAATGAAGGATATTATATGAAAGATTTTATCCACAACAGAATTACGAAAAAGGTAATTCTGACTTTTTTCTCAGAACTGAGAGATATAAATGCACATTTCTGAAAAAAAAAGTCTGAATTGTGAGATTTAAATGCAGTGTGATATTACACTCGTTTGGGAAATGTAAATATAAATCCAAAATATTGGATTTGCAAAATAAAAAGTAGCAATTACCTTTTTTATTAATTTTTTTCTGTATGGAAGCTGGCATCCTCAGGAAAGATTATAAAAAAAAGACATTAAATTAATTTTTTGTTAAATATGTTATTGAAGTATGTTATACAACAAAATGTAATTTAATTCAATGTACACCTTTTTTTCAGTGTATGTGACATTTATTTTAAGAAGACGAGAAGCTGCCCCCCTCCAGATCAGATCATCCTTCATGTCTGATTTATGTCGTCAGTAATCCGCTGTTATTCAGACATCCACATAATCATTATTGAAATCTGTCATGAAAGAACATAAATATACATGTATAAGTTATTTTTCTCTTGTACTTCAACATGTTAAGTGTTTGCATTCAGAGAGTAAATCTGTGTTGAAACAAATTAAAGTTTCAGTTAAAGTTTGCATTTTGATTTAGTTTAGGTTTGATCTGACTTTGGTCACGGTTGCTATAAATGAATGAATAATTGACTAAACACACACCTTGTGCATTGCTTCTAAGGTTGGTCACAATCACTGCAGCAGTCATTATAATGACACCAACAACAATGAAGGAGAAAAAGCCAATGTAGAATGAAGATACTCCATCATGATGCTCTAAGACTGCATGAAAATGATGATAAATACAGAGGTGTAAAACATTACAATTTGTATGTGTACATATTATATCTGCCATTGATTGTACATACAGAAAAATGATCATAATGATCATAATTTTTGTGTTATATTTCATAGAAATGCATCTAGTATTTTATCAGACTGACCGTAGGTCTCACTCAGCAGATAACTCTCATTTCCAAAGGTAATGATCTCATGTATACATGTTAGAGAAACAGGAGGTCTCACAGTGATGTTAAACACACACACTGCATGTGCAATGCATGCTGGGTTCTTCAGGGTGTAGTTCTGTTCATAGTCCACTGACAGCTGGAAAGAGCTCTCAATAAACCTTCTTCCAAACGAACACATGACGATCACATGCTCTCTGTCCTCCATCTGCTGGTACACTGTGATGATGGGCACTGGAGCTTCTGAAACACACTGATGTGATAAATAATTCAACAGTTTATAGGCTCATAAAATGGACAAATATAAGTGTTTAGAAATAAGATTATTTTTTGCAAAAAAATAAAAAGTCAGACATAACATCTAAACATTTGAATATTTGAAATATATTTCTTACAAAACATACAAAACAAATCTGTTTTATTTACAACTTTTTGTGTTATAAAATATTTAAAGACATACTTTAAGTGATCCAGTTTAGTGCTGAAATTAGAAAAATAGCAATAATAAAGATGTTTGTACAACACAATTTTGATTACTGGTGCTACAGAAAACAAGGTAAAACAATAAATGTGCATATTAATCCAAAACTAGCCTCTGTATAAATTTTATGTTACTGGAAACTGGTCTGAAATGTGTATGTGTGTGTGTGTATCACTGTAAGATTATTGTTTACTTATTGTTTTGAAGAAGTGGATGCCGAGTTGCCATATCCTTCATACTGATATTAATTATATTATTACATGATTTCTTGTTTGACTATTAATCAAGTTATGGCAAGAGTGAAATGTGTAACCTTATGTGTGCTTATGAGATATTAAAGAATCCTGTTTTACCCTGTATTTCTTTTCCTCAAGAGTAATGTCCACATATTATGTGTGTGTATCCAATCGTAATGATAAGACACTTGCCAGTGCTAGAAAGCCTTGAATTTTAGATAAGTTCTCTGTGTACGTGTGTTAGTATCTGTCTGTACAGGGAGAAGCTCAGACAGTCCCAGAACAAACGATCAACTGCCAGTGTCCAGCGTATCAGATATACGTCTTTGGAGAGTTTATCTAGGTTTTGGAACCAATCAGAATGTTTTTGACTTATGTATTGACGCAATTAGTATCCTCTGTCAGGGTATAACTGTGGTTGATTTTTAGTTGTATGGGGGCGGCCTGCGAACTCCTTCGAGAGTGTTGAAGCTGACTTCTGCTGATGAAATTGCAAACTATTTTCTTCAAGTAAAATTATTATTATTGAACTCATCTCTGACTCCTGGTCTTCATTGCAACATATCTGGTCCTTGGGTTTTAACTGTAAATTCCCCTACAGTTTTCAGTCATATTGTGTCCCCCATTACCCTGAATTTACTTTATCTGATTGCACAAATCTTGCATCAATCCTTTCAATTGCTATTAAAATTATATTATGTAGCCTAGATATTAGACAGGAAAATGCCAGATTACCTGTCATTGAAGGGTGATAACCACTGAATAATGAATGAGATGAATCTATATAAAAAGAAGGCTGTTAAACTGCATTATTAAAAATGTAGACACAAAATATGAAGAAAAGCTCAATGAATCTCGAGTACTTACTAACGAGTGACCAAAGGGTCGGTAGAAGCACAGAAAGCTGTCTCATGTTGTCACAGATAAGAGGACTGAAGATCTTCATGCACTGACTCTAATTTCACACCTGTCAGCTTTGATTAAAAATATATTTCTCTGGAATAGTAACTCACAATCATCTGCACATTCATGAGGAACTGAAGCCTGTAGTAGCTTTTTCTCTCGGTGACAAAAAGTGACTTTAAAATACAAGCTTGACATATGTATTGCTAGTAATAAAATGATTATTTTTATTACAATTTTAATGCACTAAAGAGCCATAAAGAACTTTTTAAGTAAACAAACATGATTAAAAAACATTTTAAAATCAAGACTCATCAACAAGGTTGCCCCCTACTGGATGTAGACAGATGCATGATTATGAAATAAAAATTCAGAGCATAAGCATAAGTCTTTACCTGAAAAAAAAATGAAATGATTATATAACTATCATTCTGTAACATAAATAAGCTGTTCTAGATTAACAATTAATAACGATTAATGTTAGCACCATTTTACTGTTTCTACAGTTTTGAGTTGTACATACCACATACACCTAGGGTTGTTGGTGCTGGTCTTTTAGCACTATTTCCTTTATATTATACATATATATATTTATTTACTTATCCATGTAACATTTCCACTGGAAGTAAAGTTTCTTTAGATTATTGAAATGTTTATTGAAAAAAAGGTTCTTTTAAGAAATGGTCATTAAAAAGTTTACTGGAGAAACAAGAATGGTTATTTTATGACATTACTTTTATTTTTAAAATTATACTCTTATAAAGCATGAAGTTGATTATTTGTATCTTTAAGAATACAAATATCTCTTTAAGAACTACTGTTCTACACAGAAGAAAGCCCTGTCTAGACTCTGCCCCAGTAATAATAATGTAAGATGAATTCTCATTTATGTTTTTCAGAAGAAAATCAAAATAATTTTTTTTTCATTTTTCTACTTTCAATTTTAAAACTAAAAACAAATGAATGAATGAATGATACACATATTATGCAGTTCAGAATCAGTAGAGTGACTCGTGGATGACACATCCTTCATGTTATTCAGACTAGTGTGGTGTGGATTTCTTCTGGATTACTGTGATGTATTTATCAGCTGTTTGAACTCTCATTCTGACGGCACCCATTCACTGCACAGGATCCATTGATGAACATGTAATTTAATGCTAAATTCTCCAAAATTTTTCTAATGAAGAAACCTTCAGGACATAAAAGATGTAAATTAGTTTGGGTAAATATTATTAAATTATTACATTTTGTGTGAACTATTCCTTTAATGAGGTTACCATATGAGTTAATGTTAGATGTAATTCTTTTTTTTTTTCATTCCTATTTATTCGTTTATTTTATACATTCAAATAAGGACCCCTACATTTGGTCACCAATGAACACTTCTTCATTCACCCGCTTTAAACTGTGCGAGAATAACTTAACATTTAGACACCAGCGATTTAATTTCTGAGTAGTTTTTACTTTTCTTTTTGCAAACCTGAAGTGTGAAAAAGTATTCTTGAGTTTAGATTTTTGAACCGCATTCACATTGATGGATATATTTTTACAAAAATAAAAAGCCAAATTTCTGTGCTCCATTCACAAAACTCCCTGTATTTAGACTTTATTTCTAAATTTACTGCAGAATACATTGAAGAAGTCCGTCTCGGAAATTGTGCATAATCTAGCATTAAAATAAGTTTTAATATTGTTTTTTTTTTAATCGTATGAAAATGTATATGATCATAATGTACTTTTGTCTTAAACAGTTTACAAATATGGAATAATAGCCATCTCTGACAGGTGTTTTTGAGATGTGATGAATGTGGGATGTGCAGTCAGTGGTTTGAATCAACTTGAGTCACATGACAGAACAGCAGCAGGTGGCAGGATAGTCATCAGCGTTCACTTTCAACTCATTTCCATACACATAGTAAACATAGGACTTCTCTTTCCATGTGTAATTCACTCTTGTTATGGTAATGAGCTCAATCGTCTGCCTCTGAAACAAAAGAAAATTGATTTAAAGAACGACATTCAGGATTCATCAGTAACAAGTGATCATGATTACATATGCAATTGTCAATAAAATACAGTAGTTACCTGTTGAATTATGCGAGAATCCTTGGTATATTTCACCTGATGGTCTCTGATTAAACGTTCAGATGCTTGTGCAACAGAAACATCAGGGAAACCCATCACTGGATAGACCTGCAGTAAACATACAACCATACTGGACATATATCATCTTCAGCTGATTATTACTCTTTCTAACTATCTTCTGCACTCATCTGTTCTTACCATAATCTGGGCGTCTTTGAAAAGCTCCTTTCCTGAAACCTTCCCCAGCTTTTCTGGTCTCAGTCCACTCGAATCTTGCGCTGTGTAATCGTCCTTCTCAGTGTTCCTGAAACGGCCCAGAAAATAGCTTTCCGATTGAGACAGATGAGTTTGACAGAGTGTACAGGGTTAGGATATTATCAGTGAAATTATGATGATAATACCATTTAACTTTGAGGCTGATGAAGACGAGTAGCTGTCCCTTTCCATCACAGGTGTCACACTTGTGAAAGCCACTGCCGCTACATGAACTACATCTGAAAGATATCAGACAAATGCTCAGCTGCCCTCTACTGGATGCATGTTCAACTGTTTAAAGACTGCAGAATAGAACATGAGTGAAGGAAGGACGCAGAACCTGATTTTACCAAGTGAGACATGTTCCTGGGACAACATCGTTGTTGACCCTGGAACAACATTGTGATTATCCAATCAGATTTGAAGAACCAGTTTATAGATTTTGTGAAGTTTACGCTTAACATTGGTGCTTGTACATCAGTGTCATTCATCTATCATATCCTCTGATTTTAGGGATTACTCATGGTTAAGGTTAGGTTTAGGTGTAGGGATATGGTTAAGAATATATTTTTGGAGTAAAATGTTGTTCCAGGGTCAACAAAATATGTTGACCTAGGAACACATCGAACTTGGCAAAATCAGGACGTGCAGGAAGGACACCATGACAGTTGAGCTTAGAGACTGAATCATGTGTGTTTGAGAGACAAAGCCAAATCAACAGACAACACTTCTCTCTGTTGTGATGTGAAGTCTTTACTGGTCGCAAATACAACAACCGGTGAAGTCAGACACATGAAAAATCAAAGATTCATGAGAATCAAACAACTCACTAACAAAGGATTCATTCTCTTAGGAGTTTTTTTTAATACTTATAAATCATCAAAAATCAGTCACAAACAGCCAGAGTGAAAAAAGTCGTATGATTTTGACAGTAATTATAGTTAAGTGTTAAGAAAAAAATAAAATAAAAAAAAATAAATGGATGTGTTCCTTTCTCAAAACACCCTTTTGATCTCATTACTTCACATTTATGTCACATTTTATCTTGTATGCATTTTTCTGAGAAAATTACTATAGCAAACTACATAGCCTAGCATTCAAATGTCTTTGTGATAGTGAGATGATATTTTAAAATGATACAATTATTTTTAACTTTTTATATTATATTATTTTGATTTTTAAAGTGAAAAGGCTCAAAAATCGATTAAATCGATCAATTATTAACTTTAATCATATTTATATACATACATATATACACATTTACTTCATTGTTAGTTCATGTCAGCTCTGGTGCATTAAATAATATTAACAGACACATCTTTTAATTTGAATAATAATTTAGTCAATTAAGAAATTAACAATTTAACTAAGATTAAAACTATGCAAGTGATTTTTATTGCTAGTTCATGTTTAATAATGTTGTTTATAACTAATAATAACAAATGCAGCCTTTTTGTGAAGTGTTACCCAAAGATATATTTTGGTTAAGCCTTCATTTAGAAAACAACCTTTACCTGCTGTCAGGGGCGGATCTAGAAAAATATTGATCCGGTGGCGAGAAGGGGGCAGGAATTTTTGAGGGGTGGCAACATATGGTAGACGTATATATACTGAATTTAGTCAAAGTCATCACAGTTTGATGATAAATATATGTGCACACTACAAAAGAACACAGGCTATCATTTTCAAACTTAATCTCATGCAATCAATGTAGTGCATTTGAAACAGTTCATTTAAGGAATAAGTGACCATACCCCATAAGCACCACCACACTCACTAATGCATACAGTATGCATCGACATGTAATTAAGAGTATTATAAAAGGTTCAGTGTTACCAATGTCAATTTATTATAAGAAACACAAGATTTTAATAGTCAATGACATTTCCAGCTGGGGAGACTCAACTGATTTTCTACTGTTTAGTGTTAATCACTAATTAACAATCTGTCTAGTGTTAATCTGAAGCATAGGTTTTATTAGCTGACAATAATAATAAATAAATAAACATTATAGGCACAAATACAAATGTACTTTTAGAGATTGTTTTTGAAAAAGATGGTGTTATTGTTTTGGCAAGTTTAGATTAATACTTCTATGAAAACTTGTGTGATATTCCTTTAAAATAACGTTTTAGTTTATCTTTTCTAAAGTATATTTTACTGTGCAATTTCTTACATAATTTCTTTGAGTTAGACCAAACTTTTATTCTGGTGGGTTGTAGACAGAGTTTCTGTGTTTTTTTAACAAACTATTATTATTAGCTAATAGGCCTACTTGAAGTATAGCATACTCTACTGTGCAATAGTACTATATTTCTGTTTGAATTTCTTCAAAGCTATACCGAAATTTTATTTTGACAGGTTGTCATAAAGACATTGCCGTTTCTGTCAGTCTGTGTATACGATACAAATGAATGACGATAGTTTTATCAAATGAAATGGTGAAATCCTCTCATAGCGCGCTGACGTGCACATGTGTAGAATACATCCTGCATCAATATAGTGAAGAGCTGAAAACACCACGCGTGCTTCAGTGTGTGTGTGTGTGTGTGTGTGTGTTGTGCCCCCCTTCCTCAAATATGATGATGGAAAAAAATACTGTAGAGGTGAAAATAGAACTTTAATTAAATAAAAAACTAAATTAATAAATTGTATTTTTCCAAATCACAATTGTAGCTCTCGACATTAACATGTGGCTATAACTTTATTATGACTCTAATTTATTTTATAGTCTCAAGCATTCAGAAATCAGTTTTACTATGATAAAACCATGGTTTATTTTTGTAAGGGTTGTGATATGCACATTTTTTGTTGAAGAAATTATAAAGGCTGTGTCATCTATAGCATAAAGGTGGCCAAAAATGAAAGATTAAGTGAATATTTGAATTAATGTTTGGTCAGTAGCCTAAACAAGGATTTGATTGTCCTGTAAGTGTAACAGCAGCAATCACATGGCATTTGTAATAACATGTACATAAATTGTTTATTTTGTATGTGCTTACATTATGTATTTTAACAGTGTTATTATTGACCAATCATTATTGCCTCATTATTTTTATATAATGCATTTTAAGTGATTTTAAAGGCTATTGATGGCTTAGGTCTGTTTTTATAGCAACAACAACAACAAAAAAATATTACAGTATATTAATACTTTGTAAATTATTATTTGAAGTTACAAAACCATGGTTAATTTGCAGTTACCATGGCTACAAGAACAATGATTTGTGGTGTTATTGTTAAAACCATGGGTAATTTTCGTAAGGAAACCTAAAAAAAAAAAAAAACTTTCACAGGAATGTGCCTGAAGATGATAAACGGGCCTCGTTTTTACCTAAATGATTTATACTTTATTTTAATATATATATATATATATATATATATATATATATATATATATATATATATATATATATATATATATATATATATATATATATATATATATATATATATATATATTAAAAATGTATTAGGTGTGCATTGTAGCTGACACCTAAATGAACACATTACAATAGTTTTATGACTGCAAGTCTTTCTCCTCAAATGCGCGATTCAATCCCTTATTTTTTACAGTCTATGATCTTTACACACCAGAATCGTGCCTGACGCGGCGCTGGCGCACTGCTGCTGCTGTAGGTGACATAGAGGGAGGCCGCTGACAGACCAGGGTCTAGTCTTCAGGACAACAATATCTATAGCTACTTCATGTTGAGCATAAATATAAAGCCTACTGATAAAGGACACCGTCAACAGTATTGACGGCAAAATAGACTATGTTTGACAGGTGCAATATTTGAAAATCGAAAATTATTAATTTATTTTTTAAATTACCTACATTTATATCTGAATATATGTCAGAGTTCGGAGCGGGTTCGCGAATAATTTGAGTCAGTTCGGGAGTTCGGAGCGGGATCGCGAATCATGAGTCAGTTTGGGGATCGCGAATCATTTGAATCAGTTCGGGAGTTCGGAGCGGGATCTCGAATCATTTGAGTCAGTTTGGGGATCGCGAATCATTTGAATCAATTCGGGAGTTCGTATCGGGATCGCGAATCATTTGAGTCAGTTTGGGAGTTCGGAGCGGGATCGCGAATCATTTGAGTCAGTTTGGGGATCGCGAATCATTTGAATCAGTTCGGGAGTTCGTAGCGGGATCGCGAATCATTTGAGTCAGTTATGGGGATCGCGAATCATTTGAGACAGTTTGGGAGTTCAAAGCGGGATCGCGAATCATTTGAGTCAGTTCGGGAGTTCGTAGCGGGTTCACGAATCATTTGAGTCAGTTCGGGAGTTCAAAGCGGGTTCGCGAATCATCTGAGTCAGTTTGGGGATCGCAAATCATTTGAATCAGTTCGGGAGTTCGGAGCGGCATCACGAATCACGAAAGATTCTCGCTTGTAAATTTTCAAATTGGCCATAACCTTTAATTCGTTGCTGCTAACTGGGGTGGCAGCAGGGGTGGAAAGGCATTTGCTATGCCACCCCGGTAGATCCGCCCCTGCATGCTGTAGTACATGCTGTAGGAATATATCTGTTAATATAATCTGAAAAAAAAAAAACCTAATGCATGCCTTATGTTCCTGGAGATTCTAAATCTACTGCTCATTTATTGCTCTGCAGTTTTGGACAGGTATTTTGATCAGCTAATTAATTAAAAGTTGTGAGAAAATATCCATTGTTTTTAATGTTTGGAAAATATTAGCTAAATGAGGTTTCTATCATTTTATCAGATGTTTGAAAAATGTTAATAAAAGTTTCCACATGGAGAATGGCAGACTTACTCTTCCTGTCCTCTATAGTCACATTTATCGCAGGACTCATTATCAGGACGTTGACGAGAACCGTTACATTCAGAGCACACTTTCTGCATTAAGACAGACATAAAAGGGTCATTTTACATATGATAATATAACCTCATCTAATCAAAACACAATAATATGTTACTTACACTTCCAGTTCCAGTGCAGGAAGAACAGGAGTTTTTTCCCATTCCACTGCATGGGTTACATTTCTAGGATACAACCAGAAACCATTTAGACTATATAACATACATGACTTTTATTTTTTTTTTTACTAAAAGTCTTCAAGACGTTCTTAAAATTAAGTGCTACCAAAAGCTTCATAGTTAAATATGATTATGTGATCATTAAGGGGGTCATATGATTCTATTTCAAGTTTTCCTTTCTCTTTGGAGTGTAACAAGCTCTTGGTGCTTAAAGAAGATCTGTAAAGTTGCAAAGAGTAAAGTCTTGAATCCAAAGAGATATTATTTCAACATGTCTAAGTCACGATGTGAGTAGATTTGCATAATGCGCTCAAATGTTCATGCAAAGAAAGAAGGGGTAACTATTATTCTTAATGTTGCCACCGGCGCCATGTTGTGGAGACGCTGTTTTGTTGTGAAAATGTTTTGTTTATTTGGCCTTCCAGAAGAGGACACAATAAGAAATCAATGGTTAAGTTGTGTTTACAACACTTTTCCAGGCTCCAGGTAATGGGTTTTATTGTTTTTGTCTGGTCGCGTCGATGTTCCAACCGGGACATGCATCACAGTATAGTAAAGGGCTTGAGACATTCAGCCAATCACAACGCACTGGACAGCTGGCCAATCAAAGCACACCTCGCTTTACAGACCAATGAGCTTTGTAAAAAAATTACCCATTTCAGAAAGGTGGGGCATGGAGGAGAAACAATAATGTACAGTCTGTGGAAATAATGTGTTTTTTAAACCTTAAACCGCATAAACACATTTCACTACACCAAATACACCAAATAATGTTCTTTTTAGCAACATCATATGACCCCTTTAAAAAAATGTTCAATTCCAGTATTTGCTGCAGGCTCTGTTGTTTGTGTCTGATTAAACCTTGACTGAGGAAGTGTAAGGCACTCTAATGGTCTCCATGTGGTCAGTAAAGTAGGATGGAGGTTGAGCTGCCATCTCCCATGGTCCTGGAGGATGCTGAATACTGGCATCAACATGCTGCCCTGAGCGAGAGTTGAGATTACATGTGAAAATCAGATGAGAACCTAACAAATAGTTGGAATCTGACTCTAAATATGTAAATCATGTATTTATGGCAGTTTTCTACTGATTGAGGGACTTCTTCACTTCACAAATGGTTGTCGAAAGCAGAAATTCATCATATTTTGAAAAAGTGTGATGTGTTCGATCAACATTTTGGACTATTTTGGAATTGGCACACCATAATTAGTAAGAACCAAGTATTGGATTTAATTCAGCAAATATATCGCAGCCTAAACATGCATCTCTTTATTGACTATACCTGTGTAAGGCTCCTGACTCCATTCAGTAGATCTTGACTCTGTGAATGTCTCCAAACGATACTGAGAACAAAAACAACAAAAAGACAGACCTCATGAATACATCTATCAACACTTGGCTCTATAAAGCCAAAACAACTCCATAATTATGCATATTTACTTGTACATTTCTGCTCCACATGCTCAAAATGTATTAAAATATCATCAAGCTCATGATGAAAATTACGTCTCACCCTGTAGGTACCAAAGGACTCCATGTTAGTTATGACCCCTTCTCTGACCGGGGCAGAACTATAGCAGCACTTGCTGGAGACGTACTCTTCAAAAGCTTGATGTGCTCTTCCTTCTGAGATGGAAGGAATGTTGTTGCTAACAGGAAGATATTGATATACTGATGACATGCAGACATGTTAAATAACACATTATATGAAAAAACAACAGGAGTCAGTTTGAAAAATCACAAAGACTGTGCATTTATCTTTGAAAAATAATTTAATTCATATTCAGTAATATTATCAATTTACCTAAATACCTTACATATAAGTCTACCTCATTTCATATACGATGATCATGAATATGCAAATTAGTTCCCATCTCCACTCAATCACAAAAGTTCTGACTATCAGCTCCACTTTCACTCAGTTAAATGAAGTAAAAAATACTTCCCAATATTAGCAATATTGGATAAATTCAGAAATATATATTTGAACCAGAAACCGATTCCGATGAAGCAGAAGAAAAGCCAAGTTTTTGATTTCAATTATACTGGGTCGTCTACAAGTAGATGTATCAGGAAATGCATTTTACTGATTGCTCTCTACAAGTCAGAAGCAATAACTGATGTCACTTGCCTTTGGCTTGACTATCAGAAACACCCGACAGACATGTAAACAGTGTTTAAAACTTGATTTACACTAATTGACAATTGTTTCCTGAAGCAAACTGTATTGTATACAGCTATATAAATAAATGTGACTTGACAGAAGAAAAACATACTGCCACTCTGGACTGCTGGAAGCGTGTTCTGGCACAGGCGTCAGCACAGAGGGAATTGGAGGAGGAAGATAGGCACCTGTTACAAGAACATTCACAAGAGACCTCTGTTTATAACTCCAGCAACCCGTCCAGCATCCAAATTCTAAAACCTAGAAGCTATACCTCTGCAACAATTAAAGGTAACACATCAACTGTTTAGTACTCTTAAAGGGATCATATGATGCGATTTCAAGTTTTCCTTTCTCTTTGGAGTGTTACAAGCTCTTGGTGCATGAAGAATATCTGCAAAATAACCAAGACTAAAGTCTCAAAACCACAGAAATGTTCTTTATCAAAGTTAAGACATTCTTAATAAGACTAGTCCACACACCCCTAAAATGCCTCGTTTAAACATGCCTCACATGTCTGCCTCACTGAGCATCTGTGGGAAAATTTGCATAATTCCACCCAAATGTTCAAGCAAAGAAAGATGGCATAACCTTTTATTCTCAATGTTGCCACCGTCACCATGTTGTGGAGTCAATGTTTCATTGTGAAAGTGAAAATACTTTTTGGCTTTCCAAAAGAGGACACAATAAGAAATCAGAGATGAAGTTGTATTTACGACACTGTTCCAGAACAGTTTAACTCAAATATCCAGATGCACACAATCAGAGCACACCTCGCTTTTCAGACTGATGGTCTTTGTAAAAAACAATGCGTTTCAGAAAGGAGGAATATAGAGGAGAAACATAATATTGTTTTTTGAATGTTAAACCACATAAACATTTTATTACAACAAATATGCAAAATAATGTTCTTTTTAGCAACATCTTATGACCCCCTTAATACTCTTTCCTTAATTTTCTTCTGTTTCCAACAAAATGGGTTACATGTACTTGGATCCCTATAAGTGAGACACTGCAATTCATATAATTTTTAATTGTATATTTAATAACTTAATGAAACAGTAAATACACTACCATTCACAAAAATTGAGGTCGGTAAGATTTTTTTAAAGAAATTAATACATTTAGCAATGATGCATTAAAGTGTCAAGACATTTATAAACAACATTTCTATTTCAAATAAATACTGTTCTTCTGAACTTTGAGAAAATTCAGCTTTTATGTAACAGGAAAAACAATACATTTTAAAATATAATAATAATATTTCACAGTATTGCTGTTTTTATTTTAGATCAAATAATGGCAGACTTGGGGGACATAACTCCTTAGTCTTTTTTTTCAGATAAAAAATAAAAAAATAATAATAATAAAAATCACAGACCCCAAACGTTTGAATGTTGTTATATGGTAGAGGCCCTATTAATTATTGCAATAAAAATGAAATAATGCGATGTAATAAATAATTTAATAATACATCATTCTAAAAAATTGTATTATAGTTTTTTTGCTTCTTACCACCTCCACCTGCCGCAATTCCCTCATATCCTGGGATGCTGTCAAACATGCTTACTAATAAATAATAACAAGAAATTAATGTGGTTTTGTATTTGCTTATCATCATCATATATATTTTGTAACTTATTTTCAGCCAAGCAATATCAAACAATGATAAAATTAAATTTACTTTATTTAAACATTTTTTTTACCTTCTCTTATTAAATTAGATCTGCAATGGCTAAAAAAGTACATTCAGAAATAGGATACTTTTTGCATACGCTGTAATAGTATTGATTATATACCAAATAATTTACTCATTTACATTATTAAAATTTTTTATATACAGTATGTACTATATATTATAAGCCAAATGTTTTCTTTTCTCAAAAATCTTTCTTTTCAGCATAGAAGTAATCAGAGACTTACTTTCTTGTATCTCAAGAGTTGCAGCTCAACTCAGAAGAAACAGATGAAGATTAAATATCTATAAAGAAGCTCACGTCTGACACTTGTAACTTATGATCGGAGGAGAGAGATATTTCCGAGATCATGGTAAAGAAGATCACAGGTTTGTGGTTTAACACCCACCTCCATTCGAACAAAAGTTCGAACCAATGGGCTCTTCAGTGAAATATTTAAAAGACTGTTGCAGAGATAAAGCACTACATAAATAACAACTCTAAAAATTAAAATGAATGAAAACTAGTGTCAAACTGATCACCAAAATGGTAACAAAACAATATTTACAGTAGAATCCACAACTATACCTATCCAAGAATCAGTCAGAATACATGCCGCATTAAAATGGACCAATAATACAAAAATTTAACACAGTTTGAACACGGTTATGAGGCCACAGTGTGTGAAAACAACCAGTGATGGTTAACATACACCCAATCATTTTTTAATAATCCCAATAAATCATAAACAGTCTCTCTGAGCATGCAATTCCAGATTTTTCCCTATGTTGACATCATTGTAGGAAGAAAGTCAGCCGTCTTAACCATCAGTGGCTTGTGTTCTGCAAACACACACAAGCTTCATCACTGTGTCTGTCATGCGACTCTGTTCACCTTTCAGGCTTGAACTGATTTGAGAGAGGCGGGGCACAGAGGACCTACAATAATCTATAGTATTTGAAAAATAATATGTTTTTTGAACATTAAAGCATGTCAACATATTCTGTTACACCAAATGCACAAAATAATGATGTTTAAAAAAGAATCATGTGACCCCTTTAAGGCTAATGATGCTAAAGCTACCATTGTCTCTGCCTGAGATTTTAAATAAATTAATGATCAGTCAGCTATTTCATGAATGTAGGCAGGACAGTTAAAAAATATGAGCTTAATAAAATTCTTATCATTGAGCTCTTGTAAAAAGGGGCACAATAGGTGACCTTTATTGATAAAAGGAAAGAAGCCATTTATATGAACTCAGATATGAAACCACATCCACAGCTTTTTTTCTAAATTGTTAAGGGACCCTGGATGGATCACACACTTTATCTAATAAATCATCTATCAGTAGTCTGAGTTTGGTTTAATCATATTCTAACACTTTTTTACTGTTACTTGTTATGTGAAACTGTGAAAGCTCAGACAGTAAAAATCTGTTTTTGTACTGTCAAACTGTATTGCAACGTTTTCAAGCAAAAGTGTGTTTGTATTTTATGAAGTAATATATGGTTAAATTTGAACTTTTGTAAAATTTATCATAGACATTCTTTGCTTTACTAAAGAGTGTTCTTTAAGCTGTCTAAATGGTTCATCGGTATGCTTGAGTTATTTTGATGTGTGCTAAAAGAACAACAGGAAGTGAAATGTGTGAAATATCTGTGTTGTTGAGAGGTGTTTTCACACAGATTTGCAGTAAATACTTGCAGCATCTAGGGGACATAGTTAGAAACCTTAAATGGATACATTTGTTGAATATGCATTATGATTGGTTGGGATAACAGCATCCTGGTTTGATTGGGATATAAATATTCAAGGTGTGCCTTCTTTTCGCACACTCTGCTGCCATCTTTGATTGACTGTATGACCATTTTCTTGCCAAAAAATACATTTTCAAACAACTTTTGTCTCATACAGTACTTTCAGTAAAATAAAAAATTGGCACGAAAGAAAACAATAAATGAGAACTGAATTTTTTTAACTTCTCAAAATATCATTAAAAACACTATTTAATGATCAATTAGCTATTTCATTAATGTTGGCAGGTCAAATAAAAAAATATGAACCTGATAAAATCCTCATTGTTGAGCTGAATGTCTTTAATATGTATAAATTAAAGCGGTCATATGATGTTTTTTAAAAGATCATTATTTTGTGTATTTGGTGTAACAGAATATGTTGACATGCATTAATGTTTAAAGAACGGAATATTTTTCCAAAACTATACATTATTGTAGGTCCTCTATCCCCTGCCTCTCTCAAACATTTAATTTTCTACAAAGTCCCTCCTTCTGACAGGCACAGTCTGCTCTTATTGGCCAACTCACCCAGTGTATTGTGATTGGATTGTATGGCCCATTTCAGGTATTTCTATTCGTGTATTACTTTCTTTGTTGTGTGTGTGTGTGTGTGTGTATGACAGAGAGAGAGTGACAGCAGCGTCAGCTGTCTTAACCGTCCGTGGCTTGTATATATATATATATATATATATATTGGCTGCCCTGATTTCTAAATATTGGCATCGGCCAGAGAAAAACCCATCGGTCTAACACAAAGCCACCGGCCTGTGACCGCACTACAGTGAATCTAGGTACCACAGCCTGTGGGTAATCAGCTGATCCACATTCTGTCATCGACATGATGTACAGTACCAGGAATCTTGATTCATGTGACCAGGTCAATTTATTCCAATCATCATCAAGAAAAAAAAAAAAAAAGTTTGTTCACAGTTTATTTTGACTTTCTTAATCTTAATATATTATTTTTGTTTAAAGATTTACTGCAAAATATACTTCATATTCTTTAAAAGTTAGGTCTTTTGAAAAATGCATTTATCTATAAGAGGTTTAGTAACTCATATTTGGTCATATTGAGTCAGTGAGGTGACATAAAATGTTATATATTTGTACATGGTTAGAAGTTAAGCTACAGATGTCATGATTCTGGGATGTATAGGCAAAAGACATTACATTTGTTCATCTTAAAGGATATACAGCATTTATGTTATACTGTACATCTGGTCAGGTGTATTTGATGCTACATCACAGAACAGCAGCAGGTGGCGGGATAGTCATCAGCGCTCACTTTAAACTCATTTCCATACACATAGTAAACATAAGGCTTTCCTTTCCACATGTAGTTCACTTTGGTTATGGGAATGAGCTCGATCGTCTGCCTCTGAAACAGATTAAATAACAGAATGACAGATTCAAGTTTCAGCATGATAACTGTCTCTAGTTACAGACATACTGGTCATGATATAGCAAAGGTTGTGCATTCCATTGTTTTGTTTTAAAACATACAAATTGTAATTGGAAATTATGGATGATAATAATCAAGTGATAAAAAAGAACAATATAAAAAGGCCTGGAAGCACACAAAGACAGCAATACCTGTTGTAATATGCGGGATGTTTGGGTGTATTTCACCTGATGGTCTCTTACTAAACGCTCAGAAGCTTGACCAACAGAAACATCTGGAAAGCCCCTCACTGGATAGACCTACAGTATACATACAACCATCTGATGAAATTACACATTTCGAGTTTCTTTTAATCTCTTACTATATGTACTGTCTGTTATTACCATATATTGGGCATCTTTGAAGAGCTCCTTGCCTGAAACCTTCCCCAGATTTTCCACTCTCAGACCACTCGAGTCTTGCGCTATGAATTCATCCTTCCCAGTGCTCCTGAAGTGGCCCAAAAGGTTGCATAATTAATAATATTGATTTAATTCTGTTATTACAAAGAAACTATAAATGGTGCTTTCTTGTGCAAACAATGACAATTTAAGTCATAGCAGCACACCTCTTCTCGACAAACAGCAGGAGTCATGTCAGTCGCACAAACACTGACTGAGGATATAATAGCCATGACTTCCTTAGCAAACATATTGTATATCATGTAAATCATCATACCATTTAACAATGAGGTTGATGAAGACAAGCAGCTGTCTCTTTCCATGGCAGGTCTGACACTGGCAAGAGCCGTTGCCGTTACACGAACTACAGCTGAAAGACCCCAGACAAACCAAAACTCAGAAAATACCAAACCACTGAAGCCCCCTGCAGGACTCTATCAGAATTCAGAAGAAATTAACATTTAAATTGAACAAAAATAAAATAAAAATTATAAACACAATAAAAAGTACAATATAATTAAAAAAATTTAATAAACACAAAATCAATAAAATAATTAATTTAGAATATAAAAAAAAATCTTAGGAAGAGAAACCTATTTTAAACTCTCTCTGTTTAAATCTAGATTAAAAACACATCTCTTTCACCAAGCATTTGAATAATGTATTTTAAATTGTGAGTGTAGTTGTGTCTAATCAAATGTGCATTCTTATTCTTTAGTTTGGGTTAAACTAATTATGCTATGCAGCAGCTATGCTTATGATGTCTCTATTTTGTTTCTATATTCTGCCACGCGATTTACATCCCGTGGTAACTAGGATTTACGCAAGCTCCAGTCTGGATCCAGAACAGAAGAGATGATGCTGACCCTCAGAGGACCCCAGATGATGCTAACGTTGAATCAACAACAGAACTAACAAATATTGCTACAAGTGTGACTGCATCATATAATAATTATTAATTATTAATAATGTTTATCATCTGGCTGACTCCGTCTTGTATTAATTTTTCTACAAGTCCTGTCATACGTGCACAAACTGACAGTCACCACTTATAAGGTATTACTAAATATTGTAGAAACATAATTTTCTGTAAAGTTGCTTTGTAACAATTTGTATTGTAAAAAGCACTATACAAATAAACTTGAATTGAATTGAATAAAGAAATGTCTCCTTACTTTTCACGCCCACGCCCATTGCAGTGCATGCAGCGGTCATCAGATTGACGGAAACCAGAACCATTACACACCCAACAAACTTTCTGCACATGGACAACAATAGAGGACAAACAGTTCATATGTTAAGGTATTTATGTCATATGATGAACTGAAAGAAAAAACACTGTGGCCTGTGTGCACACATTTCCAATACAACTCAACTTGAATTCTTCCCCAGGCACCACACAAAGAGATACTTTTTCTCACTATAAGTGCTATATTTTCCACTGAAAAGACATTTGAAAAGAAAGAAATGCCCAGTATGCAGCTGGTTTGGTCTGTGTTAGTCAAAATGTACTTACGTTCCCAGATCCAGCACAGGTGGTACAGGGGTTTCTTCCCATTCCCAGACAAAGGTGACAGTTCTAGTGTACAAACAGAATATAATGCTTTAAAATATGATCTGACTTATTGAACATAACCATTACTGGCATGTTTACCTGACATAAAGTCTAATTTTTTAATATTTTAAATATTCGAAGTATTTTCAAAGTGCAGAGAGACTATTACATGCTGATGGCTTCAACAAAAACAAAACATCAATTAACAAAATGATTAAAGCATTTGTCCTTTTTTAATTCACTACTGTATTGAGAAAATGAATGGGGCTTTTGCTTTGGGAGCTCGACTGTTGCATTCTACAATAGCTCTACAAACAGTTGTGATCTTTTGGAAGATTAAATAAAATGCTGCCAACACCTTTAGAAAGTGTTGGTTTCATACAGAAATGCTGTGATATAGTAGCCACTTTTCCACCATCAGGCCAAACCATTCTCAGGCTGAATTGTTCCATTCCATGCCAATAAAACCCAGCCGATATGGATATGGATTCATTTTCCACAGTGTGGCTGATAAAAGAGCCTTAATACAAATGCATCATTCTTTTAATACAAATGCATCATTCTTAGAAGCATTCGATTCCCAACAATGGAAAAGTGGCTAAAGTGTGTTGAATGGGACCTGCTCTTTTAGTTCTGTTTGTGGATTGTGTGGTCAAAGGTCAAACCTTGACAGAGGAAGTATAGGGCACTTTAATGGTCTGCTTGTGTTCTTGAAAGAAGGCCGGAGGTTGAGCTGCAATCTGCCACGGACCTGGAGCAGGCTGAACACCAGCGTCCACAGGCTGACCTGAATGGTTACGATTTTATTGATTATGAGCCACATTAAACACCGCATAATTTCCCTTCCTGGCATTTGTATCATCATGGAAAATTGTAATACACTGAATTCATGCTGTATCAATTTATCAGAGATGTGGTCAAGTTTAAATAAAAGCAAAAGACAGCATGAAAGTAAACATGCCCTGTCTGACAGCTGGATACCTGTATAAGGCTCCTGACTCCATTCAGTAGATCTGGACTCTATGAACGTCTCCAAACGATACTGAGAACAAAAGAAAAACATACACATCAAAAGCAACAATTCACATCAGTTTCACTATGTGATGCTTCGAGACACATCATCAGTGATGTTTCCTGGGGTCATCAGGTCTTTAAACAATCAGATATCCTCGCCCAGGTAACCCAGTTGTGATTAATAAAGCCCAGGTAGCACTACCCCACCCATGGTTCTCCTCTCCTGATCCACAGCCACCTTGAAGCAAACTCTGTTGGCTCCTTTGTCTACTGGCCAGCATGCTGTAGACCCTGCACTGCACACCCTCTACATCCAACCTCAATGGGCTCTCGCACTTTACTCGCCAGTCGTTTCTTCAGCACTCTACTACCAGCTCAGTGTACTTGATCCTTTCCTCTCTGGCCTCTTCAATAAGATACTCTTCTCCTGAGATTAGCACCATGTCTAGCCTCAGCGATGTTATGCCAACAGTTTTTAGAAACTTCAACTGCCTCCCCAGGTTGACTTTCAGCTCTTAGTCCTGTACAGATGTCAGCATGCCAGAGGAGGTCCTGACAGATGTTGTTATCTTCTCCCCAGCCCTAACAAAAGCTATGGTTGCAGTGGGTAATCCTGCAGGAGTTGGTATCTACTATGACCTTCAGAACTTTGTCATGATGTCATTGATAGCTGTGAGCTCCTGTCCTTCTTCCTTGGCTTGCTCTTGGCTAAAAGGGGCCAGAGAATCCTCAGCAGGAAACCATGTTGGTAAATCCAGGCCTTAAAATTATCTCTTATACATTATGTCTTAAAAACTGTAGTTGCTACTTATCACATACTGGAGAAGAAAATGATGGTTATAATGAAGATGATTTACTGTGGGTCTCACCCTGTAGGTATTAAAGGACTCCATGTTTGTTATGACCCCCTCTTTGACAGGGTCAGAACTATAACAGCACTTGCTAGAGACGTACATTGCGAAGGATTCACGTGCTTGGTCCTCTGAGATGGAGGGTATTCTGTGATCAAAGAGAAAAAATCAATACGTAAGTGACCTTTGCACATGTCTAACAGTGTTCTGTGTTTTTTTTCTATCAATATGACACTATTTAGGTGGATTAAATTATATTTTGGATTAAAAAAAAAAAAATCCAGGTTTGCTGTGCTTGCTTCCAGAACTGTGAAATTTGGTAATTATATGTCATTATGACAATAGAAAAACTCTATCTACAATTATTAATCATTTAAATATATTAAATGTTTTATTAAATGTTTTTATTTAAAAAATAAATACTATGACTTAAAAAAAATAAACATTCAGGTTTGTTTTGATTAATCATGTTGCCCTAGTTTGAGAACCACAATTTGAAACCCCTCCAAAAAAGAGAGCACATCTAAACTGTGAGAAATTAAGAATGCCCATCTTTGTATGATGATTGCATATCATGTGTTTAAGATTCAGTGCATGCATTTTGTGATTTTTGTATAGAGAAAAAACTCTTACTGCCAGTTTGGGGAGCTGGGGCCTTGTTCCGGCACAGGCATCGGTACTGATGGAGGTGGAGGTGGAAGATACCCACCTATGAAATTAGAGACATGTCAACAACAAATCTACTTGTCCATTCATGGATTTCTGTGCTCTGACACTATAAGTTTTACTGGTGCATTCAAGTTTTTGTGGAAAGTTTGTATTTACAAGCTGGAAAGTCATACTTATGACATCAGATGCGTATTAATAGTTTGGTGGGCTCAAGATAGCAAGGGTACATTCCATACAAAATCCATGTGAGCCTGAACACATTTTTTTCATGCTGAAGTGTTTACTTTAGCTTGACATGACTTCTTACCACCTCCGCCAGCTATTGTTCCTTCATACCCAGGGACTGTATCAAACATGTTTGCAGGGGGTGCAGAAGGTCCATGGATGCTTGTCGCAGGTGCGGCTGCCATGGCTTAATGAGATTTAAACAAACCAGTTAGGTAAGATTTCCAATAGTTGGCCATTTTAATTACTGAAGAACTGATTGTTGTTGTTGTTGTTAAGACTTTTAAAATCAGTGGTGAGTAGTGCGTTAATGCTAATGGTGTATTTATGGTTTAGGAATGTACAGTAGCCTATAGCAGGCATCTTCAAATCTGGTCCACGAGATCCACTTTCCTGCAGAGTTTAGCTCTAACCCTAATAAAACACACCTGAGTATTGGACCTCTAGGACATGTTTTAAGAAACCCTGGCCTACAGTACTATAGTCCGATAGTTGCTGTTATTGAATGGCGCTGAATGTATTTGGATGGAGTTGTTTCTACAATAAAACCTTGGTAACTTTGAATAAATAACTTTTTTTGTACATTTAGAATTCTGATTTAACCGTTGCAGTTCTTGTATGATCCCAGTCATCTGAATTATAAAAACTACTACATATATTTATATTTTTTTTACTACAGTACTACTGGGGTACCCTACTGTATATTTTGCAGTACCATATTTTTGTGTAAATACTGTATAGAAATGTTTTTATAGCACAAAAACTTACATACTATACGAATTCAGGCTATTAATATTTATTTTAATACGGCATACTAACTATGCACAAAGCGGAGTTTAAGCGGAAGCTCCATTGTAATATTTCTAATATAGCGTTGAAAGGGTAGTCACGGAGTGTCGTCCTGTGGAAATCTGAGACTGTACATTTCACAACTCTTACCTGCTGCTGGTAATCCATAAACCGGGTTAATGGTGCCGTAGTTAGCTCCATAGTCACTTCGGAGGAAGTTTAATTAAGTCAGGTTGAGCATTTTTGGGAAAATAAACAATGTAAATATCGATTTTTAAGATTTGTTTTTTACCCTTACCTCACAATTGGCTTCTCCATTTCGCAAACGCGGTCAAAAGTACAAGCAGGCTAAGTTCCCGAAATGTTCTACTGCTTCCTTATGCAGTCATCATGTGATTTGGTTTCGTTATTTCCCTCATAAATGCACAGGAGGTCAGTGATAATCGACCAGTGCTCAGTCTACCCAGGCAGTCATTGGTCATTGTATATAAATATGTTTAAACCTCGTTACATTCGCAGTCGAAACAAAGTGCAGTTTCAGTTTAGTTCAGTATGTTTGTGTGTTTTTTTCCATAGACAGTTAAAGTTTTTTTAGACAAAGCCACGAGAGTGACATATTGATTACAAAAATATATGAACTATGAGGAAAACATATTTGCGTTACCCGGAGAAACTATGCAAACTTCGCAAAACTCGCAAATCTTGAGCGAACGCAACGCTTTTCTGAGGAACACAGTTTCACACTTACGTTGGTGAAAATGAGTCAGAAAGTGAAAACGAGTGTGCGGTTTAATTTAGGCGAGGAGTCACTCCTTTAAAAAACATAGCCTATGAGCCTATGGCACCATGATACAGTGATGGTATCAGATGGTAAATCCTTGGTACTCTAATCGGGGCTAGTTGTCACATCTTTTACACTTGTTCATTCATCAGACGCGTTCATCCAAGCGACACAAGTTAGATGCATTATTTACGTATTTATTTAGAAAAGTGATTTTCTGTATTCAGAGGTGAATGTGTTTATCCATGACTAGAAATGAAGGTAAACAGGAGGACGTTTTTTTATATTTTTGCATTCTTTGGATTCTTTCTCTATATGGCATACGTCACAATGTGAACCTGTTTGTCAGCTTTTGCCCACATTTAAACCATGCATTCATTATGAAACAATTCATGAATTAGGAAAACATTTTAAAAGGTAACACATATAATAGGTGGCGAGTGATTAACAATAAGGTTCCATTAGTTAATGTTAGTTAATACATTAAGTAGCAATCTAATATTTGACATCTTAATTGTGCATTGACCCAGAACAAAATGTTATGATAATGAAAATAGTATAGTATAGTTTGTAAAATATAACAAAAATAATTTATTCGTTGGACGTTTGAATCAGATACAGTACTACATCGTGACAACTAGCCCCAGTCTCCCCTCCATAATATAGTTTGATTGCCATATTAAAATTACCATGGTTTTTAAACATCCGAATCAAAATATGGTTCTGTCTGTAGTTATGGTACTTTATTGTCAGTGTGGTGTCTCTCCTGTGGCTCAGGCAGTCTGTATCTCAGTAGCAGGCCGCTTCAGTCCATCTGTCTCATCTGTGAGCAGCCAATGCACACACTTGCACTCCAACGGTGTTATTAGCCCTACCCACTATATTTAACTGGATGTATTATTAAGTCATACCCAGATTTTCATGACGTTACATTGAGGACCATGAAATGAGCCGTGTTTCTCCAAAACCCTCGTATCTGAGTTAAGTTGAAAGATTTCCCAGAGAATAAACAAAAAGCTCTTCCAGGATGAAGAGAGAGGGTAGAGGAGGAAGATAAGAGAGAAATAGACCCGAAGCAAGACTAGACTGAAGATCTGTGTGGTACTGGAGAGAGGAAAAGGAAAAAGGAGCAATGTGGCACGTTAGTTGTTCTTTAAACCCTAAAGTGCTCCCGGATGGGGTCCCTGCACGAACCACCATGAAGAAAGGACTGGCTGGAGGAGTCAAAGGGAAGAGGAAGATGTTCTCGTTTTCTTTACGATGTCGGATGGGAGTTATGAGAGGAAGGGTTAAAGGTAAGACATGAGAAAATTAATGTGTGTAGGTTTTGAGTGTGTGGTGATGTTTGTAGTTAAAGGGTTAATTATGTGTGTAGGTGCTGTGTACTTCTTGAGCAGTCTTCTAAAGTTGTGTGACCCTGGATCAAAAAAACAGAAGTCGCTGGGGTATATTTTTAGCAATAGCCAAAAAAAAAAAAAAAAAAAAACCTGTCTGGGTCAAAATTATAGATTTTTCTTTAATTCCAAATTGATTAGGATTATTAAGTAAAAATCATTTTCCAGGAAGATATTTTGTTATTTTCCTACCGTAAAAATATATAAAAACTGAATTTTTATTAGTAATATCAATATTTTTTCACCCTCGGATCCCAGATATTCAAATAGTTGATGATGTGTAAATCTCAATTTCGAAAATTTGACACTTAAGACTGGTTTGGGATCCAGGGTCATATATGTACAGTATGTATGTATGTTTATTTTATATTTTTCTTGGATGTGGGTCTGAGAAATGAATGCAAGATCTTCTGTATCAGCTCAAGTGACCTGCAAAACAATGTTCTGCCACATGAGGGCTGTATTGTTTAAAATTCAATCATATGTGAACTACCATTCAAAATGTTTAAGATTTATGTGTTCTTTTAAATGTCTTAAGTGTCTTTTGCTCTCCTAGGCTGCATTTATTTGTTCAAAACCACAGTAAAATGGTAATATTGTGAAATATAAATATTGATCTTATAATCAAAAAATATATTTTTTTAAATTATAGCAAAGCAGCATATTAGAGTGATTTCTGACAGATCATGTGACACTGAAGATTGGAGTAAAGAAGCGTGTGGCGTATTGACTGTATTGTAAGTTTTGTTGAGGGGAAGTTTTTTTTCCAGTGTAACAGTATAGAGAAGTAACGGTAGTGTGTGTTGGTGGGAGAGACAGGTGTTTTTCTTGGACACATGCAGCTGTCAACACAAATGTTTAGAAGTGGATGCAATATCCCTGCCATCCCCCAAAAATGAAATCTGAGAGCAGATTGGCATAGACTCACATTTGGTTTCTCCCTTTCATGGCAAGGAAACTGTGTGGCTTTTATTCTGTGTATAATATAAAGCCAGTTTTAACAAGAGTCATGATTTACCATGGTAAACTGTTGCAAGGGCTGTTTCACACTAGATGCCTGGCTGTTAAATGAAGAGAAACAGGCATGTGAGAGGAAGACTGACAGGGAGGAAGAAGTGTCTGTGTGTGAGGCACGTGGGGGCTGAGAGAGGAGTGAGGGGTTCGGCTCTGTTTGTGTTTAATATTAGTGTCTATATTAGCTTTCCGGTAGGAAGATTCTCTCGGGCACAGAGCGCAGGAATGTGTGTATGTGTGTGAACAAACATGATTAATAGGCCAGTGCAGGAAGGAAGAGCACATGTGAGCGGCGAGAAGCTGAAGAAGTGAGGGAGGAGTGGCAGAAAGGAGGGTGGAGAGGAGAGAAGAAGCGAGTGTGTGTTCTGTCCGGGTCTGATCTCTGTGAAGCACTGGAGCTTTCGGATACATTCCCATACTGCAGCACTGTCATCTCTGGATAAACTACCATCTGCTTCGGCTCACGCTACAAACCTAGAACTGAATCTGTGCGAGCGGATCACATGTGTTTTACAGATGACTGACTGGAGACTAGTTGCATGCGTGGATTGGCAGGCGGAGGAGACCGCGTTATGCTGTCTGGAAAGAGCAAACTGGAGTGACACTGGAATGTCTCAGGAATAATCCAGTTGCAGCAATGCAACCTTTTTTCAGTCGCTCATTCATGCATTATACACTTACATTCGCTCACGTGGACCTGCAGTAGAGATATATTTGATCATTGAAATTGAAATTGATCAGTTGATTATTGAAAAAGCTGTAATTCTATATGACTTGCCTGTATGGACTGCACGTCATCTGTGCAACAGGATCAGCTATAGCTAAAACTATCTGAGGTGGCTGAATGGGTTCTTCTTCAGGACCATCATTTCATTGCTTTTCAAAGAGGATTCGTTCTTAAAGGAATCCTAACTGAAGTCACACATGTAATATGGCTTAACTGGACAGATAGGTTAGGATGGTAATTTCCAGGTTTGCGCTTTAACAAACAGTTTGGTCAATTTAGTTAGATCCTGAAATGATGTGTGGCAGAATGGAATCGTGATATTCCCATGATGCTGTGTGGTTTGAGGAGAGAAGGTCGCAACAACAGCGGTGAGTCATGATGATCATTTTTCCACATTCAGTGCTTTCTTTTTCACTTCTTCTGTCATACATATTGGGGTTGGTAAGATTTTTTAAATGTCTTTGCTCACCAAGGCTGCATTTATCTGAAAATACAGTATCTTATTAAATACTTTTAAAATTTAACATGATTGTTTTAAAATGTAATTTATTCCTGTGATGTCAAAGCTGAATTTTCATTATTATTATTATAGTCTTCACGATCCTTCAGAAATTATTCTAATGTCCTGAATTGCTGCTCAAGAAAAGTTCTTATTATTATCAGGGTTGAAAACAGTTGAAAATGTTGTGCTGCCTCATATTTTTGCAGAAATTTCGGCATTTATTTGAAATAGAAGCCTTTTGTAACAGCTTCACCTCTGGTCGATATAATGCATTCCTGGTGAATTAAAGTATCTTTCTGTAGAATTGTTTTCATATCTCTAGCTTGCATGTATTTTCTAGGTGACCCTTTCAAAAACTACTGCTGGCGGTAGTATTGTACAGTATGGTATCAGTTGGTTTTTTTTGATGGTACTTTGATATTTACCATGAATCCAAATGATTATCATATTCGTATGCAATGGTATTTAAATTATATTCTAACATATTTCAGACAGTAGCTTGGTACTGGAACATGTAATATAATGTTTGGGACTGTAATGTTTGCATACTTTTAGGTTAAAAATGTTTTGACTTGTACACTTCAAGTTAATCAAATCCTTACAATTAGGGTTCGGTTTCATTTACATATAGTGTTCCTGTAGCTCAATTGGTAGAGCATTGCGTTATCAAGCGCAAGGTTGGGTGTTTGATTCCCCGGGAACACATGATATGTAAAAATGTATAGCCTGAATGCACTGTAAGTCGCTTTGGATAAAAGTGTCTGCTAAATGCATAAATTTAATTTTTTTACATTTAATTTAAATTTATATACAGCTTTTTCTTTAAAATGTGTTGTTGTCCTCCTGGGCCATTTGACAAATAGGATCCACTATGTTCCACTATGAAACTGTCTACCAATTTGGACAGGGTAAAAAGGCCCCACCCGTAACATTTGTCTTGGGCCGTGTGGGTTTTAGCTCTACCCCTGCTGTAAAATGGAAAAGCCTGTAGAGAGCTGAGCGCGGGGTGACAACTGGAGCCACTGTGGCCTCTATTAATAAAAGCCCAGCTCTGAAAATAGGCCCTGAGCTTCCATTTGCATTGTTAGAACATCATCCGTTTAACCTACATCAGGATTGGTGTCAACACAACCAGGGCTGTCGGTGTGCTTTGCTCCAATTTAGTTTCAGAGTTTTAATAGACTTGGAAATTGAGTTATCATGACCTATAATGACAGTTTTGCTCTCGGGACTTTCATCGACACTTTTGTGTGAGTGTGTTATATAACACTTGCACACTACTCATGGATGTGCAGTTTGTTGACTGTTAAAGCAGTCATGTGATGTTTCGAGCCTTTGACCTCTTAAACAAACAGTCTGAGTGATATTGGTTTGTTTAGCCTTTTGGCTTAAAGGGCAGCTGAACCATCTTTACTGATCAAAATGAGATTGAAGGGTTGTTAATGCTCAGGAAGGGCTAGCACATTGGGATTGTTGTAGTAAAGGAAAGTTGCTTAAAGTGAAAATGTTTTTGTAGTTCCATAAAGCCTCTTTCCAATAACATAGGACAGGACTTAAAAAAAAATAAAAATAGGCCTACATTGGAGTAAATCAAGTCCTGTAGTGTAAAATTAAGATTTATGTATTTAAATTGCATGCAACATTTCCATCTATTAGGATTAGGCCTACACAGTTTTAACATAAACTAATAAACTTAATGTAATGCATATTTGTCAGTCGTACATAAACGAAATGGGTACGATTATGCAATCAAAACATCATGGCGTAATTTATTATTGCCTATTAGCATTTTCTGACTTTACTGAAAATAATCATATTTTCAAAATGCATTTATTCAAATTCCTTAGAATCAGCATAAATCTGCTAATTTTAATTAACATTAAATGTACTTATTTAAAATATATGAACATGGTTAAAATATGGCTAGGTGTGGTTGTTCCATTAAATAATCAGTTAAAATATGAGATTAAAACCTATTGGATTTATTGATGATAAATATATTTTAATCTGGTTATTGTCTATTTAAAAAAAGTTTCTAATGGTACCATTACAGAAGTCTTACCTGTTCCCTAACTGTTTAACTTATATATGACTGACAGATAAAATTTAATGTATTAACTTTGTTTTACTGCTTACTGTATCATAAAAGTGTGTGTTGCATGCCTGAATGTTAATATATAACTTTTCTTGTTGAATACGCTGGTTCGCTCAAAAAAAAAAAGAGCTTGCGAACACTGTTTCTTGTTGACTTGAGCTTGAATTCAATTTTAAATGTTATTAAAAGCAAGCAGTCCGAGCCTGTAAACTGCCTTTGTAATGTATTATCATAATTTATTTGATCATTTCATGTTTCAGAAGATGTCCCATACACGAAGGGAAGCAAAGATGCCGCAAGTGACAGCAGCGGCCTCAACAAGAGGAGCAGTATAGCTGGTAAGTGGGCATGTAATCCAACAGAACAGAAACCTGCACATATCTGCTGTTCAAGGAATATTTCGGTTGCTGAACATTTACCCTCAGGCTATCCAAGATGTAGATGAGCTTGCTTCTTAATAGAAACAGATTTGGATCCTCTACAAAGTGGTGTGTGTATTACTTGTGGATTATTGTGATGTCTTTATCAGATGTTTGGACTCTCATTCTGACGGCACCCATTCACTGCAGAGGATTCATTGGTGGTCATGTGGTGTAATGTAAAATTTCTCCAAATCTGTTCTAACGAAGAAACAAACTCCACTACATCCTAAATGGCCTGAAAAATTTGTAACAAGTTTAGATTTTTGGATGAATGATTTCTTTAGTGCTCCACATGACACAGCTTTACTGCATCAGAGGTGTTTTGCTCTACACTGAGGCTCTTTAGAAGGAGTTCTGCCAGTCTCAGCACTCATACAGCGTCTTGTACCTTAACGTAAAGAGACTGTACATCTGTGATGATGCTGATATTTGATTTCTTCGGAGCGCTGCTAGAAAACCTCAGTCACTCTCTCTGTTCTTTTCCTTTTATCCGCTGGGCTTGTGAAGAATCATGTCAGTTAATTTGTCTCTAGTGATTTTCCACACTGACACTCACCATCAGATGCTGTAGAAATTTAACAGCAGTAAAGAGCTCATACTTTAAATTGTAATTCCTGAATCATAAAAGCTTATCATAATTAGTCTTCATTTGATACTGAAAAAAATTATATTCTCCCTAATGGAGTCCTCATAACCATTATGTGTGGAAAATAAAAATAAATCTAGATAAAATAGTGCATTTTATTATATATATATATATATATATATATATATATATATATATATATATATATATATATATATATATATATATATATATATATATATATATATATATATATATATATAATGGACTTAATGAAATAATGACTTGAATGGAATTTTTTTTTATATATATACAGTATTTGTGGCAATTACAAAAAAAGTATGTATGAGGTGTTGTTTGTGACAAATAAATAAATGTCAACCGTTTATGTTTATGAAATAATAATTTATTATCAATATTAAACAATTTATTGGACAATAAGCTTGCTTTCAAAAAAAAAAAAAAAAGTACAAATTGTGTTCAGCGAGGATGTTAAATTGATCAAAAGTGACATTAGAACTTTGAAGGTTTCTTTTAAAAATCACTGGAGAAAACTTTGAGTTTCCACAAAAATATGAAGCAACACAACTGTTTTCATTATTGATGGGAATAAGAAATGTTTCTTGAGCAGAAAATCAGCATATTAGAATGATTTCTAAAGGATCATGTGACACTGAAGACTTGAGTAATGATGATGAAACGTATATAATATTCCACAAAACATTTTTGATCAATAAATGCAAGAGATTACTTAAAAATTATATTTAAAAAACATAAAAACATCAACCTTGTTTGTTTCCATTATGTATAAATATGCTTATTACACAAAGTCTGCCATACTAACAGACTGCAGTCCTAGCATCTGTCCTTCATGAAATGGTTAAATGAATCTGACTTCCGTGTCACAATGCATGGCTACACAAGCTCCCTGGGGACCGGCGGGGGAGTGACCTGCAGTGAAGGTCCGTGTGCTGGTGTTTGTGTGGTTATTGTGTGTGTTTGTTTATGCACAGATGAGCAGAGAGGTGTGACGACAGTGGAACTGATTAAAAAAGAGGGCAGCAGTCTCGGCCTCACGATCTCCGGAGGATGTGACAAGGACGGCAAGCCAAGAGTGTCAAACCTGAGACCAGGAGGTCTCGCCATCCGGTGAGAAACACACACACGCTGATCACTATCCACTTTGTGGAGTTCTCAGTTAAGCTTCATTGGGGTATTAGCTTTGTCTTGGTTCTCCTTAAAATCAAATAGCTTATAATTGATCGAAAATAGTAATATTAGATGTTATGATTTGTATGTTTGTGTTATAATGTGGGAATGTTTTATGTATTATCTTGTTTTGTGGTTTACAGTTTTGTGGTTGATCAGTTTTTGCTGTTTTAATTGACGCTTTATAAATAAACTAAAGACTACAACTAGTATAGAGAAGACGTTGGTAAATCTGAGCACAGTTTAAGATATTGTTGAGAAAGATTTCTGAGAGATTATTAGGTTATTTTTCTCTGGAGTAAAATCTTGAGAAGTAGAACATAAAAGGTAAACATGTTTCTCTTTCTACGTTCTATTAAAATAATTTCTGGTCACAAACTCTGGACTTTTCTTTTCCAGTGATATCATCAAAATCTCTTATTTTAACACTTCTCCACATTATGACATTTTTCACCATTTAATTAATTTCCACTAGATTACTGTAGATAAATCCAGCCCATTATTTTCCACTGAAATATCCCATTTCATCCAGAAATACATCACAAAGGAAAATGGGTTGCAAACACAGTGTATTTTGTGTGCGGGGTTGTTGTAGTTAATGATAACCAAAAAAAAAAAAAAAAAAAAAAAAAAATTAATACAAAATGGTTACTTAACTTAAAACTTCAAGTTAAAATACATTTATTTTAAAATAACACACTTTTTTGTGCTGCATGCTAATGATTTCACTTGAAATAAATTTGTGTATGAGTGTCATTTATGATGAGTGTTATTTCTAATGAATGCAAATATAATTTCTCTTTTATGCTGAGATTTCTTTATACCTGTTTTGTTCTGAAAACTGGTAAATTTAAAGGAATTATTAAGGAAAGAGAAAAACTAAAATACATGTTTTATAGTAACGTATACACGTGCATCTCAATAGAATGTTGTGGAAAAGGTCATTTATTTCAGTAACTCAACTCAAATTGTGAAACTCGTGTATTAAATTTAATGCACACAAACTGAAGTAGTTTAAGTCTTTGGTTCTTTTAATTGTGATGATTTTTAACAAAAACCCACCAATTCACTATCTCAGTTAGAATATGGTGACATGCCAATCAGCTAATCAACTCAAAACACCTGCAAAGGTTTCCTGAGCCTTCAAAATGATCTCTCAGTTTGGTTCACTAGGCTACACAATCATGAGGAAGACTGCTGATCTAACAGCTGTCCAGAAGACAATCATTGACACCCTTCACAAGGAGGATAAGCCACAAACATTCATTTTCAAAGAAGCTGGCTGTTCACAGAGTGCTGTATCCAAGCATGTTAACAGAAAGTTGAGTGGAAGCAAAAAGTGTGGAAGAAAAAGATGCACAACTAACCGAGAGAATCACAGCCTTATAAGGATTGTCAAGCAAAATCGATTCAAGAATTTGAGTTAACTTCACGAGGAAAGGTAAAGGCATCAAGAGCCACCACACACAGACGTCTTTACATGAATATTCAAGGAATTTGCTGAACCACAGACAACAGCAGAGGTGTCTTACCTGGGCTAAGGACAAGGAGCAGAAGAAATGGACTGTTGCCCAGTGCTCCAAAGTCCTCTTTTCAGATCAGAGCAAGTTTTATATCGTATTTGGAAACCAAGGTCCTAGAGTCTGGAGGAAGGGTGTAGAAGCTCATAGCCTTTTCCATGATATTCCAATTTATTAAGATGCACCTATATAATGTATAAGTGCTCCTTTTACTGTATATTAAATTATTTCTGAATATAATAATCTGTTGTCATCAAACATCAAAGTGTTTCACTCAACAATGCAATTCTGACTTGGTCGTTTTTTTGGTCAATATGATAATAAAATTACTAAATGAAATTGATGGAAATAACTTAAGATTAAAAATCTAAAAGTAAAAACATAAAAAACCTCCAATAGTAGGGATGCACGATAATATCGGCACAGCATCGGTATCGGCCGATACCGATGATGGTCATTTTAAACTTTTATCGGCCGATACCGATGTTGTGCCGATATTATCGTATGAATATTTCTGCCGATGAGCCAAACCGATATTCTCCAAGTGAAATAATTGACCTGTTTTTCAGATGTGAATGTCTGTCTAGATTTGTAAAATAATACATGTATGGTAAGAGATACATGGATTTCTCTTCAGTAAAATGAAAGTTTAAATATATCAGGTGAAAAATTTGTATATATATCGATATCGGCATCGGCATCGGCCAAAATTATTTTGAAAATATCGGCATATCGAATATCGGCCAAAATCCAATATCGTGCATCCCTATCCAATAGTATTTCAACAGTACTCAAATACCACTAGTGTAGTGTTTTTTCTTCCAGAAAATAAGTAATAAAATGACAACTGTATTAAAATTGTAATAAAAATGGAGAAGTAAAAAAAACATTACAAATATTAATAAAATATATTATAGTATGTCAGTAATACTAAAATAACCTTCTGTGTGACTTATTTTCCAGATAATATGGTCATAAAAATAGTAACAATTTTACATAAAAACATAAACTAAAATGAAAAACTATAATAGTATTTCAGTGATGCAAAAATAGCACTGGTGCAGTGTGTGCGGTGCACCATGTTTACCCGCACAGCTCTTTAACCTCAGGATCTGTGCTGCTCCTGTGTGTGTGTGTGTGTGTGTGTGTGTGTGTGAGACCTCAGGATGTGGGCTGCTCCATCACATCAGCCTCTAGTGTGACAGGCTGACGTAGGCCTAACGTGACCGCTCTCTCTCTGTCACACACACACAAGGAAGATTTTAGCTGAATGGTTGTGCTGACCTGTAGGCAGCGCAGGATTGATGTGCATGTTACTGAAGTTTTTACTGAAGTACTGTTTGTTTTGCAGCCAGGTGATTTAAGCTTATGACCTTGCATTTAAGTTCACAGCCATTTTTATCCCCGTTTCCGAAGCTCTAGTGCAGATGTGCTAGTTTATAATTATTATGCGTGTTAATGCTGTTTAACTCCACTGCATAATTATGCAGAATCACAAAATGATGTGTTTGGGTGTTTTGTTTTGCCTTTGGTTGTGTGCTCATGTGTAAATTAACTAGTTTTGTGTGTCGTCACAGTGTCGGTTCTGAGCGTGTGCTGTTGTCTAAGTTAATGCGGTGCTTACAGGCAAAATCCTAGCGCTGGGTGACAGCAGCGGCTTAAATTAGCTTCTACAACAGTACATGAGGAGTCAGCTACGCTAACATCACACGTATATACACCCACACAGCGAATGTACTGCTGCACAACACAAACACGCACCTTTCTGCAGCAGATACAGTATATTGATGATTATGGAGTTTTCATATCAGTGCAGCCATATAATATAAAAGTCATGTTGTTCTAAGGATTTAAGTCATTAACAATTTTCATAAACTACGGTTCAGTTTTGTTTTGTTGTTTTTTTATTTTGAAAGATTTATTTGTTCAAAAATACAGTAAAAAACTTATTGTGAAATATAAAAATTTTAAATAACTGTTTTCAATTTGTAATTTGTAATTAAAATGTAATTTATTATGTGACAACAAGAGATGCATTTTCAGTATCGTTACTCCAGTCTTCAGTGTCACATGATCTTTATTATTATCAATGTTGAAAACAGTTGTGATGCTTATAATAGTAACGTGGAAACCATGATATATTTTTATAGTATTCTTCAATGAATATTAATTTCAAAATAACAGCATTTATTTGAAATAGAATTAAAGGGTATAAATGTAGGTCGCATGCTGTTTCATGTACTTGTAAAAGGTAAATATGGGTCTGTATGAATGTATTTAAGGTGTTTTTTGTTTTTAGCTCTTGCATTCCCTGGGAATTGAACCCATGATCATGACGTTTCTAGTGCCATGCTTCACTGTTACTGAACATTTCATCTTGATAAAACACATTCATAAATCACATCTTTCTGTACACTTGTTGTCAAACATATTAACCAGAAACCTAAGAATCTACTGTACATGTTAATGTATCACTGCATTGTTTAATTTTCCTTATGCATCTGTGTGGCAGGAGTGACCAGCTCAATGTCGGAGACTATATCAAATCAGTGAACGGGATAAACCTGTCCAAACTCAGACACGATGAGATCATCAGCATGCTGAAGAACATCGGTGAGCGTGTGGTGCTGGAGGTGGAGTACGAGCTGCCGCCTTTCGGTACGGACACAGATACATTCACATTTACATTCACTCCAGTATCCTGCGGAATAAACATTTGGCGTGGGAAGATTTTTAAAGGGATAGTTCACCTAAAAATTTCCCTCATGTCAATCCAAACCCGTTAAACCTCCGACAGCAATGTAATTAATACGATCAAGGTCCAGAAACATAGCAAGGAGATCGGTAAACGTTTTCATTCAGTGGATACTCTCCAAAATGGACGAATTCTTTTCTTTGTGTACAAAAAGTATTCTCGTAGCTTGAACCACTGATGTCACATGGATTATTTTACCGATCTCCTTGCTACGTTTCTGGACCTTGATCGTGTTAATTACATTGCTGTCTATTGGAGGGTGAGAGAGCTCTCAGAATTCATCAAAATATCTTAATTTGTGTTCGTAAGATGAACGGAGGTATTACGGGTTTGGAACAACATGAGGGTGAGTAATTAATGACAGAATTAAAATTTTTGTGTGAAATATCCCTTTTTAAGTGTTTAAAAAAAAGTATCTTGTTTTCACCGTAGATGCATTTATTTGATCAAAAATACAGTAAAAACAGTAATAATGCAAAATGTTATCACAGTTTTAAACAACCATTCTCTGTTTGAATGTATGTTAAAGTGTAATTTTTTATCATTTCTCCAGTCTTCAGTGTCACATCATCCTTCAGAAATCTTTCTAATATGCTGATCAAGAAGAATTTATTATAATAAATGTTGAAGACATTCATAAATGTCTTTGACACTTGATCATTTTAATGTGTCCTTGCTGACTATACCTAATTTCTAATTATTATGAACATTATAAATCTTTTTTAAATCTTTAATTTTTTTTTAAATTTTTTAATATTACTGACCCCAAACAATCATTCAGTAGAACAGTGTATCTCATCCTCCTGTGACATTAACACAAGCGGTTCTCTGTGTGTTTAGCTCCCAACAATCCCTGCAGCATCATCTCTAGAACTATTGAAGTGTGCTTGGAGAAAGAAGGGAACAGCTTTGGCTTCGTTCTTAGAGGTACTGAACAACCATCGGGCACTTTAAAATGTCTTTACATGAATATTGCATGTGTTTTTAAAAGTGCTGTCAAACGATTAATCGCATCCAAAATAAACGTTTATGTTTCCATAATATATGTGTGTACTGTCTATATTTTTTTCATGTATATATAAATGCACAC
Source organism: Carassius gibelio (assembly GCF_023724105.1). Taxonomy (NCBI): domain Eukaryota; kingdom Metazoa; phylum Chordata; class Actinopteri; order Cypriniformes; family Cyprinidae; genus Carassius; species Carassius gibelio. The sequence continues at coordinate 5,037,178 of NC_068403.1, read as the reverse complement.
ACATGCATTTGTATATTTATATATATTTTTTTTATATTTGTATATTCAATTTGATTAATATATACATGTAAATATATGTAAATATTTTCTAAAATAATACTGTATGTATGTGTATTTAAATATACATAATAAATATACATAGTACACACACATATATTACATTAAAAAAAACTTTTATTTTGGATGTGATTAACCACGATGAATCATTTTACGGCACTAATTTTCAACTTGATATGAGGTTATGACCCTAAAACTCAGGAAAAAATACATCCATTATGGTTTGAAATCAAATTAGCTGTTTTTATTTTTATTTTTATTCTATATTATCGAATATTCTAGGTTTGTTACAACAGTGTTTCCCAAACCAGGCTTGTGAGGAACTGCATGGGGGTTATGCTAATAATTAATTTAGTCATAAAAATGTCAAATGAAAGTAAATACTGTAATTTTCACATAAAAACAACTTACAAAAGAACTAACTTACAAAAGAAATGAAATATTTTGTTTGCAACATTTGAGCATGTAAACATTATTGAAATATTAATTTTGAAATATCTAAATAAAAATCTTAGAGGATACTTAAAAAACATATTTTAGATTTAAAATGGTCCAGTTTGGGAATCCTTTCAATAAAACTCCAGCACTGTGCATATTTTACTTGTTCTTACAAACTGAGGGAAAGGAAAAGGTGATGTTATCCTCAAGGTCAGCAAGTGTGTGTGTTTGTGCATTTTATGACTAAAGGCAATGGAGTTGGCATGTCAGGTGTGTGTTTCACATGCTTTCAGGGGGCTTTCATGAGGACTGGCATAAGGCTCGACCTCTAGTAGTGACCTACGTCAGGCCCGGCGGACCCGCAGACAGGTGAGACCACGATGACTCAAACCATTGGTCTGTGTGTGTGTATGTGTGTGTGTGTGTGTGTGTGTGTGTGTGTGTGTGTGTGTGTGTGTGTGTGTGTGTGTGAGACACGTTTATTAATTAGCAGAATGTCTGACTCATTGTGAAGCTCTCTGCTTTAGTGTGTTTGTGTGACATCAGTGCCATCTGCATGCATTCGGTAAGTGATTGTTTATTGTAATAAGAGTTTTTTTTTTCTATCAGTGTATGAGATGTTATGTATTTAGTGTAGATTATAAGAGCCTTCTGTATGTTGTATGTGTGATCGCTGAACCCTGTAAGCTGGTTCTGGAGGCTCATGTTAACTGAAGCAGAGGCTGATGACATTAGATTGAGTGAGAAGGGTAGAACACAGCCTGAAGCGCGCAAACACACACACACACACAAGCAGGCAAAAATCATGCATATGAACACTTCCTGTTTCAACTTCTTGCTTTAATGTGAATTAGATTAGCATAGTAACTACACTTCCACAATGTGTATTGTTCTTGCAAAACAACACTTACCTCCAGTTTTTCACAATTCAGCAAAACGTCACATTTTTTGGGTTACTGAGTAATTCACTATTTAAAATAATTGTGTGGGAAAAAAGTGTGACATGCTTGATGTTAAAGAGAGTTATTTAAGGAATAGTTCACCCAAAAATGAAAATGAGCTAATTAGCTTCCTAAAGTCATCCAAGATGTAGATGAGTTTGTTTCTTCTTGGGAACAGATTTGGAGAAATGAAGCATTACATCACATGCTCACCAGTGGATGCTCTGCAGTGAATGGGTGCCGTCAGAATGAGAGTCCAAGCAGCTGATAAAAACATCACAATAATCCACAAGTAATTCACACCACTTCAGTCCATCAGTTAAAGTCCTGTGAAGTGAAACAACATGTGTCTGTAATATTCAAATCCATGACTAATACATTTTAACTTCAAACCGTTGCCATTACAAATAGAAGTCTTCTATCCATTGCTTTCTCCAGTTCAAATGTCATCTTATCTGAATCAGGGGAGAAATATGCACAGATCAAGCAATAGTTACGGTCCAAAGCAATTGTGAACTAATATGTTGTTGGAATTTGATTTGAGACACAGGAGATGAACTTGGAGGAGGATTATGGGCAGATAACCTTAGTGCAGGACATAGTGTGCAAGATGGTTTAAACGTCTTAATGATGTATTTGTTAGTTATGATTCATTTGTTGTATGTAATGATGATTTATTTCTTACAAACACACAGAATTTCACTTCACTAGATATTAACTGATGAATTGAAGTGGTTTGAAGTGGATTATTGTGATGTTTTTATCAGCTGTTTGGACTCTCATTCTGACGGCACCCATTCACTGCAGAGCATCCATTGGTGAGCAATTGATGTAATGTTTAATTTCTTTAAATCTGTTCCCATGAAGAAACAAACAACATATTCATATTGGATGGTCTGATGGTGAATATTCAACCTACACAGAAAATGTACAGCACTCTTTTTGTTCATTCATTTTTTTTCATTTTTTTTCATTCTTGTTTAAAGATTATCAGAATTCAATAATTTTAGGGTCATACACATGGTAAATGTGGTTTCCTAATTATAAAAATAAATACATTTCCAAGAAATTCTGGAAACTCCCACCAGAAAATCATTTTGATCATAAAAAAATCATGAAATCCCGGTGGGCATGTTTTATTTTCGCATTCAAGTCTACATTCACCTCTCATCTCAACTGCTGTCTTTTTATGTTTCCATACGTCTCTCCGTGTTTCTCCGTCTGTCAGAGAGGGAACCCTGCGAGCGGGCGACCGTGTGTTGAGCGTGAACGGTGTTGCAGTGAACAGACAGAAACATGCTGATGCTCTGACCCTGATCATGCAGAGCAGCCAGGAGGCTTTCTTCCTCATCGAGTACGACATCATGGTCATGGGTGAGCAGGCACACAGATGCACACGTGCGCACAGACACACACGCTTCAGTTTGCTTGTATGCACAGATACTCTCATGTGGCCTTAATTAGAGTAGAAACATATTCCACTTCCCTCTAGATTCCCATAGGAAAGACAAAGCACCAATGAGATCTCTCTCTTTTCTCTTGCACGGCAATGGGATTAAAGCTTCCTGCTTCTCTAAAAGACTCAATTAGTCTCCTAGTAGATTTTTTCTTTTAATGACTGACACTATTACTGTTTTAGTGCATTTCTGAACAAATCCATGAAGCCTTAGTGAGCATAAAATTATTTTCAAAAACATCAAAAAAGCTTTACTGACCGCAAACTTTTGTGTTATTGAAACTGGAAGTTGGTACGGGACATTTTCTCTAGATTTCCTTTCCGCCTAAAGTCTTGCTTTTGTTTTTTTGTACATATCTAAATAAAAAAATGAAAAATCCCCTCATCTTTCTGTTTCTCTCTGGTTCTTGTTTGCTCTTATGTCAGACTCGGTCCAGAAGTCGTCTGGGCCGCTGCAGGTGGACATCGCCCGCTCCGCAGGTTCAGTGCTGGGACTCAGTCTCGCTACCTCCCTCTACAGGAACAAACAGGTCATTACAATCCAGAAAATCAAGCCTGCTAGTGTTGCAGACAGGTGAGCACTCAAATTTAGAGCCAAACAGACATGAAAAGAATCACATGCACGAATACATTAATAAAGAGTACAAAAAGCATAGACATTAATCTAAATAATTCATTACCTGATCCAACACAGTCATTTTACAAGAGTGATTGTTCGATTTATCAACCAAGCAGATTATTCTGTCAGTATTTGGACAGTTGGTTGATATTTGAATGATTGTCAGCAGCATGTTGGTTTCAAAATATACTGACAGCTACATAAATCAATAATGCACTTATTTCACATTTTTTTGAGAATTTTTATAATTTTAAATAAATAATGTTTGAATATATTAGCTAACATTAAATTATATTAATTTAGTGGAAATTGCACAAATTTGTATTTTATACTTTTTATTTTATACTATTTTATAGTGTTCGTTAAGGTTAATAGTTCCTATTAAATAAACAAATAAATAACATTATATTTTCCCATGCTCTCTAGGAATGACAAAACTTTATTTTATGTTTGTTTACATCACCTTGTGTTTGGAGATTACGCTCCTCACAATTAGTGTTAGATCCACATTCAGTAAAAACTAGATTATTTAAATAAATTAACATGAAACCAGAAGTATTCTCAGATAATTATTTTTAAATTAACATATACAGCAATCCTTTTCTCTCGCTCTCTGTTTTTTACCTTGCACCTTCCCATCTGCTGTGACTGTTTTCACTCCGTTTCTTGAGTTTCTCACCTTGTAACCACCGTTCTGTCACTCTCTTGCTGTCTTTCCCTCTCTTCCTCAGATCTGGTGCTTTGCATGTGGGAGATATTCTCCTGGCTATAGATGGCATGAGCACAGAGCACTGCTCTCTGATGGAGGCTCAGCAGCTCCTGTCCAGCTCCTCAGAGCTCACCAAACTAGAGATCCTGCCCTCTCAGCACGGCTCACATGACACAGGTCTGCAGACACATGCAGCTCATTAACTCAAAGACCCATAGGGACTGATATTCACCTGTTTAGATTACTTAGATATGTCTTGTAGAATTTATTCACATGTAACTTTCTTTTTTTGTTTAGACTAGACATACTATGAAAATTAATAATGCGCACATTTTGCCAAAATGTGCAATATACAAGCGCTTACTTCATGGAATACTTTATCACACAATGCAATACTTGACAATTTCCATGATGAAAAATTAATGAATTAATGTGAACTTGCTAAATAATGAACATGCAAAATAACCTTTTTGATATTTATCTAGACCACTTACTGAATTAAAAAAACAGTAATACAGTACAGTAGTATGTTTTTTTAATTTGCCATACCATTTCACAATACAGTACTTTTATTGTGCTATTTTCAATTTATTAATTTATTTTTATCAAGACACCACATGCTGAATAAAATGTATTTATCTATTTAGTCAATTAATCAATCAGTCTTGGCTCCAGTTGCTCAATCAAAAAGCATAGATAACATACCATAGTTTTATTTAATTTTTTTTCACATTTTTATTTATTTATATGGACACCACTTTCTGAATTAAAAATGTAGCATACTACAGTTTTTTTGTCATATTATTTTATGCTATTGATGTATTCATATTTGCTAAACTATTTATATTTGCAAAACTCATCATAGTGAGTTCAGGTGGAGAAAAAAAGTAGCATATAGTTAGAAATGTTTAGTTTTGCGTGAATGCATTAGTACAAAAAGCATCAAAGCTCCATTTTTAATTCATATGTTATTTGTGTTTATTCTCCATATTTACTATGTGAATTAAATTCACAGCTGCTGCTTTACACTTGCATCCTTACTGGATTATTTCCTTGTCCCATCTTCCTCTCTCCTTCTCTTCTCTCTTTCTGTCTCTCTTTGACCTTTATTCATGTCAGTGTTGGTTTGTAGTGGTTGTCAGCATCCAGCTTTGGGACACTTTTCTTACAAGTATCATGAGTCATTCTTAATATGCAGAGCACTGCAGGCAAGACTTCCCATACCCTACAGACATGAGTCCACACACACACACACACACACACACACACACACACACACACACAGTGAGCTCAGAGCTTTCACTCTGTCTTTACTATGTTACTAGAAAAACGCATTCTGACTGTATCATTGGATTTTCTAGAAATGTGATATGAACAGGCACACAGCAGTTATAAAGCGATTTGAACACCTGCTCACTGGGCAGCTCATCTGTCTGAAAATGAACTCATATGTGGAGTCATTTTTCATGCACACAGATTATACGCTGCAGAACTGAAAACTGAGGAATGTACAGAAAGAAGACTCACCAAGGCTGCATTTATTTGACTTAATACGTAGAAATAATTAAATATTATTAAAATTTAAAGCAACTATTTCCTGTTTGAATATATTTTAAAATGTGATTAATTTCTGTGATGTAAAGATGAATTTTCAGCAGCCATTGGCCTATTATATTTTAGCCTTCAGTGTCACATGATCCTTCAAAGCTTTGCATGATTAAATCAGCAGGTGGTGCTCAGGTATATCTCTTGAAATGAATGTGCAGGATTTTGGATTTTTTTTATGCTTTAAATAAAAAATCTCCTGGGCATCTGATCTAATGAGGAGTCAGGAAACAGATTTCTTCCGGTTTATTCACAAAGGTTAACAACCTTTCATGACAACATTCATAGGCAACATTTTTGTGTTCTTTACTTTTTTACATTTAATATTTATATTTATTTTATTTCAGTTTGGTACAATGGATTAAATGGTTTTGAATAGTTTTAGTTAACATTAACAACACTGTTGAAACATCTGCCAGTGAAAACACACATTCCATGATATTTTGGGTATGTTTGTATGGATTGTCAAATTTTCAAAATCCTGTATGACCTACTGTGTAGGCAATATTAACTGTGATTAAACAACTATTTTATTATTCATCAGACTTTCAAGAGTTAAGACATTTTTATACATTATTGTATTTTATTTTATTATTCGGACACCACTTTCTGAATTAAAAACTCAACATAGCGGGATCATGTGACAAAAAAAAACTACTACAGAAATGTTTTACCATACTGCTTTAACATACAGTGAATACCTGTATGATTCACTATATTTGCCAACATGTGCTATGTTCAGCCAAACAAACAGATTAGGTTTGGCTGGTTAAAAGTTTTTTCTTAAAAACATGACCCTTTTTTGTTTGCCATCTTTTTTGTCAGCTTAGTATTTATCATTGAGAAGAAGAATCATTAAAATAACTGCATATAAGACAGAAGAGTAATTCAAAGAAAAGCAAGGCTGAGGATCTCTTTGAAGTGCAGATTTCTAAACAGCTGGTCTGATGGGCGTGGCACTTCCTAACGAGCGTGACACCATGCATGCCTAATTAAGCTTCATTAGTGACACAGCTGCTTAGTGTCAGAAGGAGCGTTTCTGTCAGAATCCAAAACAATGTCCTCTATCAATCTTGCAGAGCATTTGTTTCTAATCGTGAGCGAAGAGAGAGTTTTAAGATGGTTCCTCCACTGCTGGCAGCCTTACTAGAGCTGGCCCGGAAATGTAAGAGAAAGCAAAGTGAATGGAGGGAATAAATGTGCTGTGTGAAACGCGTGCCTTTGAGCAGTGTCTCTGATGAATGTCGGTGATCAGTGAAGCAGTGTGGATCAGTCCAGTCAGATCTTTCTGCAGGCGTATATCAGCCTGAGTGCTGTAACATAAGCTTGTTTTCAGCAGAAATAACCCATTTACCGCCCATTCTGTGTGTGTGTGTGTGTGTGTTTTCCCTGCAGTACGTGTCCAGAGGAGTAGTCAGCGTCAGTGGGACTCTAGTGAGAACTACACCTGCGCTCCTCCACCTTTCCAAAAAAAACCCTCGACCTGGAGTCACACCACCCCTACACCCTCACACCGATGTGAGTGTCCCCTGTGTGCACGTCTTCATAATGTACTCTACATTCAATTATAAATCAGATTTAAAATCTAAACAATTTTTAAATGTAACTAATTGTCTGAGAACGTTTTTTTTTTTTTTTTTTGTATGTTCATAAAGGCACCCTAATATACTACCTTTTTTTTTTTGCATTAAATATACAATAGTAAGCAAGTTTTCTGTATGAATGGAATACCTGGATAACCTACTTATTATTACATTAGTCAAAATCTCTCAGTTAAAAGCACTCCCACAATGCAATGTGTGGAAGATAACCTGGAAGATGGCTCATTCATTCCTTATTTCTTTTTAACATCTATTTATTTCCTTATTAATTAAAATTAATAATTAATTTTATTTTTTCACTTTTATTTATTTTCATTTGCATTTATTTTTTTATTTTATTAATTTTCTTTATAGTCATGTATTTTTATTTTCATATTTATTTGTATTTACTTACATTCCTTTTTAATTTGTTTTTATTTTAATTTATGTATTTTGTTTAGTTTATTCAGGTTTATTTATTTTCACTTCAATTTACAAATTTTTGTCTTTCTTTCTTGACTTTTTTTGTAATTTTTTTTACATTTTCCAAACAAAAGTCAAGCATCATTTATTTGTATTCCACTTTTTACAATCCATGTTGTTTTAATCAGTTTTACAGTCCTTTACGAAATGGATTAAAAATACATATTGCTAAATTAACTGTCTGTCACTCATACTACATATTAATGTTATGCTAGTTTTCTCCAGTATAATTATACATGGTGATTTCAGCATTGTCAGTCTCAATCATCGCTCTCTTCCAGCTGTGACGTCTGGCATCTCTGCAAACACCTCAGGCTTTCACAGTTACAACTGTGGCACCCATTCGACGAACCCCAACACCTATCCCAGCAGCACCCTGCCCTCCTACCCATCCAGCCCTCGCTGCACCACCACCAAGAGGAGACAAAGAAGAAGAGACCACAAGAGCTCATGTGAGCACATTATTTATTTTAATGATTGACTAGTCTGATCATAACGCTGTTGCAGAACTTAAGAAGGATAACTAAAAAGAAAAGAAGAGTTTAAGAGTTTTAAGGTTCAGTTTGAATTACTGTATGTCAATTTCTGTTCATTTCTCTCTCTCTCTCTCTCTCTCTCTCTCAGTGTCTCTGGCCTCGAGTACGGTGGGTGCCGGGGGTCAGGTGGTGCATATAGAGACCAGTGTGGTGCTTCTGAGAGGAGATCCTCTTTCTGGATTCGGCCTGCAGTTACAGGGGGGAGTGTTTGCTACCGAACCTCTGTCAGCACCTGCATGTGTTCGCTTTATAGAGCCTGACACACCTGCTGAAAGGTAAGAGGACGCCGCTGCTCTGAGCTGTCATACTGTAGACGTGATGCATGCTGAAGCCATTGTCTTGTACATTTAGAGCCTGTGGAGAGATGTATGAACATGTACGTACACACACACACACACACACACGAGCCTTACAGCATGAGAGAAAGCTGAGATGCTGATCTGACCCAGTACAAAGATCACCTGTGACTGCTTGTGTCAGGATTGTAGACGTTACTGCACCGTTGCTATTATTCTGATGACGTCTCAGTCGCAGGTTTGCGAATCTGAAGCATTTATCAAAATACTGACCAACAACCGGATATAAAACCACAGAGATATTTTGAATCTGTTTAATACAAAATAAAGCCATGGATATTTTTGATTTCAAATAAACGCTGTCCTTTTGAACTCTGTTCATCAAGGAATCCTAAGAAAAAAATCAAGGTTTTCACAAAAATATGAAGCAGCACAACGGTTTTAAACATTGATAATAGTAGTAATGAAAATGTAGCTTTGCATTAAGGAATAAATTACATTTTAAAATGTATTCAAATATACAGGTTGCTTTAAATTGTAATAGTATTTCACAATATAACTGTTTTTACTGTATTTTGATCAAACAAATACAGCCTTGTTGAGTGTAATTTTTTCCCTAAATCAAATACACATTTTTTTTTTCATTTCAGCAATGATGATGATTACCTGATGTACTATCTACGTATCATTGTCATTCTGTATCATCATCTTTATGTATTAATGTATAAATATTATATTACTATTAAATATTTTAGTTATTCAATTGTCTTATAGTATTGTTTAGCAGAACTAAAAAAATTAAGATAATTGCTACTTTTTAACTCGAATTTTGTTAGAAAAAAAAAATCAGAATTGTGACATTAAAAAGTCGCAATTACCTTTATTTTTCAATTCTGCAACACTATGACTTAGAGACAGAATTGCAAGAAGAACGTGGTGAGAAAGTCAGTTACTGTTTTTTTTTATTCTTTCGTCAAGTGTTGGAAATAGGCTTCCATCAAAACTAACCTTTTAAAGAGAAGTGTACATTTGTTTAAATTAATATGTAACAATCAGTAAAAATGTATATTTTTTAACTTCTGTCTTGTATTGTTACTGTATGTGCATGTGAATATGTCTGTTTATTTGAATATGTACCATGTATATTTGTGTTCCAGGTGTGGGGTGTTACAAGTTGGAGATAGAATTCTTTCTATTAATGGAATTCCCACTGAGGACGAAACACTGGAAGAAGCCAATCAGCTGCTCCGAGATGCAGCACTGGCCAATAAGGTCACACTGGAGGTGGAGTTTGATGTTGCAGGTACTAAATGTCACGTCAATCAAAGATCAGTGATTTCAGTTTGATTTTAAATGTGACCTGAACATTTTTAATGTGTATTTATCCATGTGTGTATCTCTCAGAATCAGTCATTCCCAGCAGTGGCACATTTCAGGTTAAATTGCCCAAGAGACGTGGAGTGGAGCTGGGCATCACGATCAGTGGTGAGTGATCACCAAAGGGAGGCGCTGTTGACTTAGAATAGTTTACAGATCAACTGTAGCTATAAATATGATCTACATTTTATTTAACTGAATGCACCTTGTATTTAATTAACTCTATATAATATCAAATTTGAGGTGGTAATTGCATTAAATTGTGTTGCAATAATGCAAATTTTAAAAAACTGTTTCTGCAGCGAGCAAGAAGCCAGGAAAACCTTTGATCATCTCTGAGATACAGAGAGGCAGTACTGCACACAGGTGAACCATCAATACATCACATTGAACCAGTTAATTTGATAAACCTTCTTTGACAAGAAAAACTGATAGATATCGATGTGAAATGGCCTTTTATAATAGAATAGGAACCCTGGAGCCAGGTGATCGTCTGCTGGCTATTGATAATGTTCGGCTGGATAATTGTGGGATGGAAGAAGCCATGATGGTCCTGCAGCAGGCCGAGGGGATGGTCAAACTGCGGATTCAGAAAGATGAAGACAACCTGGGTGAGTGTGTTTTCGTGTGTGTCGTCTAAGAAAATTCTGGTTCTTGTTTGTACTGGGGATAATTTTGTACTTGAGTAATTTTGCAGTCAATATTCAAAGTAACAAGTTATATTAAATGATATTGTGACACATTCACCTGATTGTTTTAATAACTTCAAATATTTATACTTTGGATGGATGGGTAGATAGATCTGATCAGTATGCATTACTAAAATTGTTTCAATAATAGAATTAAAAACAAATTTATTAAAATGATGTGCATTTTTTATTTTATTATTTTGTGGGTTTTTCTTTTTCTTTGTTTTAAAAAATACAATCTATGCTTACCTTAAAAATATATTTTTATGATAATGCATGTACAATGCATGTTAATAATGTTACTCTTATCTAAAAAAAAATGTGTACATTTAAATGAATCTGAAATGAAAATAAAAATATTTAAATCTGAAAAACTTTAAGAATACATATATTTTCAGTTCGTTTCCAAGACATTTCAATCTAAAATTCTAATCTAATAAACTCTAATTCTAATGACACATTATAGTATGTAAATATTACTAATATAATACAGTAAATAAACAATATTTAAGTCCTTTGCATTGTTCATTTGAACCTGTATATGTTTGTGTATTGTTCACTGCAGATGAATTAGAGTCGTCCGGTTCAGTCATATTCACAGTAGAGCTCAAGAGACACGGAGGTCCTCTTGGAATCACCATTTCAGGCACTGAAGAGCCCTTCAACCCCATCCTGATCTCCAGCCTGACCCGTAACGGCCTCGCGCACAGGTGCACACAAACACTCAGCACCTCATCTAGTGTTTCATGCAGCAGTGCACAAACAATACACACTCAAGCCCGCATGTTTCATAATAACACGCATCATCTGACATCTCAGGCTAACATGTGATCTCTGGTGGGCAGTGTGGGAACTGCAATGCATTTAGTGTAACCTGACTTTCATATGAGATTTGATGTGTGAAGGACTGGTGCTCTTCATATCGGTGACCGTGTTTTGGCCATCAATAACATGAGTCTCAAGGGAAAACCTCTGAGCGAGGCCATCCACCTGCTGCAGACCGCCGGAGACACGGTTACACTCAAGATCAAGAAGCGATCTGAACGTAAGTGTCAGAATTAAGACCTGTGTGTGCATTTTGGAGAGGTGCATGCGATCGTTTCCAACATACAATCCACTAGGAAATGCATCTTCATGAATAATGCATCAGTGCTTGTCCTCCTGACCCACATCTGTCTTTTCCAGCAATTTTGGAGTCGGAGAGGGGCAGTCCGTCCAGGACGGCCTCATGCGTGAGCGACATGGAAGACGATCGCTCAGATTCTCTCAGGAGAGGGAAATACTCTGAACTTCATCGCCTGACCACACCGCCCAGTCTGGATTCAGCCATGGACTCGTGGGATAGTTCGGCCCTAGATGCCGGCTATGGAAGTCAAGGTGCGGAAGATGATGACAAAAAGTAATTGAATGTGCACAAGGGCAGAAACATGAGGTCAGCGAGGGTTAATAAACTCATTTGGATATTAATCAAGTGGGAGAGAGGGTTCAGATAAAATGAATGTGCCTGGATTGGGATTTGTCCAAAGAGTTTTCTTATATTGAGGTCAGTGAAGGAGCCTCAGAAAATTAAAGACATATTCAGGGTTGCCAGGTCCCAGAAAAATGTAAAACCAAAAACTGAACCAAACCTGCCCAAGAAAAATTAAAACTAGCTCATTTTTCACCTCTCATCCAGTCACAAATTACAGCTCCAGGATTCTAATAAAATAAAATGTTTATTTAACTTAATTTTATTTATATATAATTTTCTTTTTTTAGCTACACACCATGTAGTATGTGCTTATTTATTCTGTATTTTATACCTCACACACACGCACAAATGACTTGAATTGACTTTTATATTTTTTGACGTAGTATGCGTTTGTTTATTCTGTATTTTATGTATCGTGTATATGGAATAAAATACCAGATAGATAATAGATGAATAGATGCATTTCATTACTCTCTTATTTTAATTGTCTATTTAATATTTTTTGAAGCACTTTGCGTGATCAGTTGTTTAAAGTGAGAGAAATATAAACAGCTTTCCATAAAAAAAATCATTAATTTTCTTAAAATGCATTATTCTTTTACTTTCTCAATTTCTTTAAAATCTCTTAACTTCATAAAGGAAATTAAAATCCTCTGATATTTTTAATCTCAGTATAAACCATTGTTAATAGCCTACATATTGTTTTTTTTTTTTTTCTTTTTTTGCTCTTTGTTCACATTCATTCTAGTTTTGTCTATACATAAGAATCAATGTGCAATTAATCTGCAATTGCAAGCTCAATTAAAATTCCTGATGTGGTGAAACTCAAGTAACCCCCTGAGGTTGCCAGGTATTTATTCCAAGAATCAATAAACTTTAATTAAAGGATCCAATTTTATTTTTCTTTGCCAACAAATAAGTCTAAAATAAAGACGGCCACAGTACATTATAAAAGTTCCAAAAACTTGCATTGCATAGCTTTTCCTTCAATGGCATTTTTTCAGTTCTGAGTGTAAAAATGTGACCCTGGCAACGCTGGAGATTATCTAGCCAACTGTTAAGTGTAGTTTATCCATACTGATTTAATAAGCAACTTTTCTATACATTGACTAGATGCTGTCAAGGTCCAAAAAAACAAAAAAGATCGATAAACACCCAAACATTATGATCCTCACATTCATTATCTTTTAGAAATGCTCTCAAATCTAACACTTTTGAGCATAATCGAACCTGAACCTTTATTTTCAGGTGTCTATATTCATAGGGCATCTGATTTCACTCTTCATCCTAATGACTGGAGACAGACCAATCACAGAAGCCCACTGCTCTCCAGAAGACACGCCCACCATCCTGCAGTGTATGATGGGAGGCTGGGCGATGAGGACTGGACATACTCTGGGTGAGAGTTCGCTTAGGGACACAGCTTGTTGATTCTGTTGGTACAGTACTTCATCTTTATCTCAGAGATAAAAGACAGGAACTAGAAGGTTAAAGAAGAATAACAATAACCTTCTGCGTCAGAACATTTCAGCTGGTTTTACAGTTTTGCTTAACACACAATCATATGGCTGATAATCTTTCTCTTGAGCGGTCAGTAATTATCTTTAATATATTTGCACTTAAAAAGGAAGCATGCAGGTGAATCTCATGAAACCTGTGAAAAACATGCCCAGGTCAAATTTGTGTATTAAAAACTTATTATGCAAAATATAATTTTTGATTTTGTTGTGAACTGTGACCTGGGAATGTTGCCTTTTTTATTTTATTTTTTATCCATTATTTTATTTTTTATGTACGCTAACATTCAAAAGTTTGGGGTTTTCTAATGTTATGATCAAGTGTATTTGAATGCGCTTTAAAATGTAATGTATTCCTGAGAAGATGCTAAAAAATTCAGCTTTCATTACCCTAGTCTTCAGTGTCACATGACCCTCAGAAATCGTTCTGAAATGCTGATTTGCTGCTCAAGACAAATGTATTTTTATTATCAATGTTGAAAACCTTTTTTTCTGCTTAATTTCAGGATTCTTTAGTGAATGCAAAGTTCAAAAGTACAGCATTTAGTTGTAACACTATAAATGATCAATTTCATGTGTGCTTGTGTAATAATAGTAAAAAAAAATTAATGACCCCAAATTTTTGAATGTTACTGTCAGAACAATGTGTATATAATTGTTTTTGATTAAAAAAAACAAAAGTGACAAAAACGAGCAAGTAGTAAAAAATGTAATTAAATGGGAATTCAAATGTAAAGATGTAAACGTTTAATGTACTGTAATACAGATGTCATTTTTTACAGTAGGAGAGTCAGCCATATTGCTTATATGTAATTTTGTTGATCCCGGTGGGGATTTTTTTTTTTTTTTTGGTTTCTGTGGCTAAGCGCTTGTTAAAGATGCTCACAGTCCAGCACAGAAACCACTAGCATGTTTGCTTCAAGTCTCTGTGTGTTCCTACTCTTCTCTCTTCTATTTCTTCTCAGGTTTTCTGTCTCTCGTCTGCCTTACTAATCATCCGTGGGCCGCACGCTGTCATCCGCCCTTGTCTTCATCTTTTATATCGCTCATTTTTATTATTTTATTCTTTTATTACTTGGAACTAGTTCATGGCCTCGTCAAACACATCTGTGTTTCTTTCTCTAACCGCCACTTTTCTTATAGTTGAGAAGGATCATGATGTACAGTACATTTATATAAAGAGAGAGAGAGCTCCGTTTCCAATAGAACACCTGGCCTCACATTACCCAGGTTGCTTTGCATTGACACAGATCTGTCAGTCCCACACGCTGTCACAACCACAACAGTACAGACGCTCAGGAGAACTACTGGTCACAAGCTCTTCAGGACCTGGAGACCTGCGGCCAATCGAAAATCCTGCGGGAGCTTGAGGTGAATCAACACTTCATATATACAGTGTACTTTTGTTAAATACATGTGTTTAGGCTTTTTAGCTGCTCCCAATTTATATTAGGTGACCAAAATCTGTACCATTATAGATGTA
This sequence comes from Carassius gibelio, assembly GCF_023724105.1. Lineage (NCBI taxonomy): Eukaryota > Metazoa > Chordata > Actinopteri > Cypriniformes > Cyprinidae > Carassius > Carassius gibelio. Next base: position 5,021,921 of record NC_068403.1, on the reverse strand, counting down.
AATATCGACCAAAATATTTACCCAGATAATTTTGAACTTAAGTCTTTAATATAAGTAATTTCTGAAGGATCATATGACTCTAACCATTGAAAATATGCTTAATGAAAGCCATCAATTTCCCAATCTACCATATATCGCAAAAATATTTTCACACTGCATGAGGTGGTTTTTCAGGGAATTCGAAAAAGGGATATATCCTCCCAAATCAAATGTGGTGCAGAGTGTATAGACTGTTTTATTTCCTTTCTAGGCCACTATAATGTCAGGCAGCACGCTGAGTTTGGGAGAAGACTGCGAGAACCAGAATGAAAGCAGGACCAGAGCTCTCACACTGAGCCCAGAGAGGACCTCAGAGAACACCGCTGTACCGGAGGACATGAAGGACACCAGCCCATCCATGCCATTGGAGCTTCATAAAGTAACGTTCACTTTCCAAGCAGTTGAAACCATGTTGACATCACTACTGAATGACCGACAGATCTTCATTCTCTGCCTCTGGCTCAGATCTGTATACAGAAGGATGTTGACAGCAGGGATTTTGGGTTCAGCCTGTCTGACGGTCTGCTGGAAAAGGGTGTTTACGTTAACATGATCCGCCCGGATGGGCCTGCAGACCGAGCTGGGTTACGCCCATATGACCGTATTCTACAGGTGATGTATTGTACCAGTGACATTTTCTTAAAGGAAGAGTTCAACTTAAAATGGTCACACACATCACCTGTATTATTCTTGAAGGTTGAACTATTCCTTTAACCCGACATTTTTCTTATGGGGGTCAGTACTATTTTTATTCAGCAAGGATGCATCAAACTTATCAAAAGTGACAGTAAAGATAATGTTACAAAAGATTTCCATTTCAAATACTGTAAATGCTGTTATTTGTAATATTCTATTTAAAGAATCCTCAAACGTTTCACAGTTTCTACAAAATATTGAGCAGCACAACTGTCTTTAATGTTTATGAGCATTAAATCAGCATATTAGAATGATTTCTGAAGGATCATGTGACACTGAAGACTGGAGTAATGATTCTGGAAAATCAGCTTTACAACACAAGAATAAATTAAATTTTAGATCAAATAAATGCAGCTTCGGAAAGAATAAGAGACTTACCGACCTAATGCTTTTAAATGGAAGAATATATACTCTGAAGAAACCTGAGTTCAAACCTGCATTTTTTTTTTTTTTCTGACTTTTTTTAACAGGTCAATCATGCACGGACCCGTGATTTTGACTGCTGTCTAGCTGTGCCATTGATCACAGAGGCCGGAGAGCATCTGCAGCTGGTCATTAGCAGAAACCCTCTCGCTCAGGCACACATCTGGCCACCTAAAAACTGTCAGGACCCTGAACTGCACGTGGTTTCTGCACCAAATCCAAAAAGAGTTGACCTCTGATTCCCAAAAATGAGCAACACAGAGCACAATTTCAGTTTTTTCACACAAATGGTTCTCTCGGTCAACTGCACAATGGACACATTAGCACTATTTTTATTAATTATCATTTTTGAACTTTTTTTTGTTTGTCACAATTTAATTACCCACTACTGTTTTTTTTCATGCTTTTTAAATGATCCAGCACCAAACAAGCCACATCTTCAAAGTTTATTTAACCACTCACACAGGCACGCGAGTTATATTTATACACTTTTAGTTACACAAAACATGTCAAGTTCATCTTCATACATGCCACTTTTGTTTCTAATATGAATAAATGACACTCATTTAGTTTCTGCTGTCAACAATAACGCTTTGATGTTGATGCAGATCTGCGGGTTTTTACAAAACACAGAGAAATCTTCAAGCAATCTTTTGTCTGTTCAGACGGTGAAAATCTTTCTCTAAGATCTAAATCATGACAGTTTGACAATCTGATATTTTAGAAATGTTCTGATGAAAAGGTTTTCTCTGTTCCAGAGTGACGTCTTGATGTGAATGTTTCAGGTGCATGTGATGTCATTTGTGTACTTTAAGGAATTTTAGAGGATTTTATGGCTTTATATCCTGATGCACACCAGGAATAAATTCCGATTTTAAGTGAAGTCCTTCAAAGGAGCTTGTTTTAAGTGTAACTTTTAAACAGATAATCTCTGTAAATCATTTACCCACTATCCTTTATTCTTTGTATAAAGCCCTTTTCCTGGATGTTAAATATGTAGAATGCAATGAATAAGATGTATGTTTAATATTTTCTTGTGTTAGAAATGATTATTTGCTTTTTTTAAATAAAATAAAGGCTAAGAACCAGAGTGAGTGTAACCCTGTCTGTGGTAAGAATACAGGCTTAAACTGAAGACAGGTGCATGTTGGGATCTCTCGCTGTCGTTCCAGTGCTTTGAATGCCTGTCAGGACACCGTTCAGGGGTTTGATATCATAGACAGTGTTGGCACGAGGTGGAGATGAGCTGTCCCACACCTCGCTGCACTGTCAGATACTGGAAGCCAAACCCGTTTGACACAACTCCTATTTTAGTCCAAGGGTAGATTCTGATTCGAGGAAACGTAAAGCCTTATGCATGTGCTGGGAATTTAATATTAAATGCATAGTGTTGGTTGGATTGTGGGCTGATGGAGGGACAATTGGTTCATTCTGATTTGGAATAAGGGGCAGTGTCTTTTGATATTTACTTCAAACAAAGACAAAAAATTGACATTTATTAGTTTTATTTTGCCATTTAAACTGGGTAGAGTTAACTAAACTCAGATTCTTTAAAATAATCGATTCTGTTTAATGAACTTTTTAAAAAAATACATGGATTGATCTTCTGAATGGTTAATTTGTGAATTGGACCGATTCAGTGATTCGACAGGCAGGGCACATTAACACATGGGCTTCAATGGGCTGAGACCCAGGGGCCTACTTTGGAAACTATGGTTCTCTTTTAATATGTGAAGAGGTCAAGCAACAGATTGAGTTTATCCAAATTTAACAAAAAACTTATGGACATACTACTTTAAATTTAAGTCAGACATTCAAGCGATTTAATGTTTTTGACACTCTTCTGAGGAAAATTCATTCACTTGTAATGGTAAGAGAAATTTTGGTCAGATTTGTATTTTGTACTGTAAGTGACTTCTTTCTGTTTTAAAGAAGTTTTCTCTGGATTGATTGACTGTATGTCCATATGTCGTTCCATGGTCTGATTGCCGCATATTTCACGAGATCGAACTCGCTAATTCAATTATCCGGTCGAAATGAGTCTTGAAACTCACAGGATTGGCCGAATCTGACTTAAATGTTCAAAGAACCTAACTCTAATGGTTCGTTCAAGTCATCTTGTATAGATCGTATTTACGAGTTGAATGCACATGAACTCTGCCACAATATCATAAATACCAGTGGGGAGCTCGGGATTTTCTTTAAGCCCCGATCTGTACGAGTTGGGGGCTTGTCATTGATTAGCTTGGCGGAATACACTGAAAGGTATTTAGCTGTGATATTGTCAGACTTTTCTATTTACAAAGCAGTAAGTTAATCGATGACGCATAATATGCAGAACTGCGGAAGAACTGATGACGGCATGGATTGATCTTCGGATGACCAATCAGCGGGGCGTTTAATTCCCGCCAACGTGTAGAAATCGAATATTCAACCTGTTTATTCATTTTAGTCTTTCGAATCTGTTACACTACAAACATAGACCTTTGTTTACTTCTCTGTGTTGCTTGGCAACCACTTTGTTGGAACCTGGTTGCTCTGTTTTATTCTGTGAAACCTAGTAACGTATATGGATAACCATTTTATAAAAAAACAAGAAACATATATATATATATATATATATAGTTATAATGCCCCTTAGCTGTCTTAAATTCACTGTAAACCATGGCTTCAGAGAGCTGCTGATTTGGTTCACATATGATTCACTGAAGGATTCATTTCTGGTCGATTCGGTCGGAATGAATCTTCAATCAAATAACGAGATCTCAAACTCATTTGAGTTTTTACAAATTTAGGTAGTTGCAACTATTTTATAAATGTCTAAATATGTTATAAATATGTGCTAAATCAGCTGTAAAAGAGTAAATTTCAAGCATTTTAAAGACCAAGTTTCATTGTCATAGTTTGCTGTTGATGTCATTTGTTTCCACACACTGTCACACTTGAATTATCAACCACTTCCACTGATATTGCAAGTTATTCTTTGACAGATGTGAAAAAGAAATGTTTCCATCGGGGTTCACTGACCATCAACCTCCTGCATTCTGGTATAAAACAGCAGGTATAGACATTTTTGAACAGACTTGACACAACACATACCAAGATTGGACATTTTTATTTAATTTGAAAGATGCAATATGCATCTAGAATGGTCTCTGTCACAAAACTACTTTGGTTTTACAAGATTTTTGTTTTTGTTTAATCAAGTTACCTTACAATACAGCAAAAATGTGAATGAAAAATTGTATCTTGAATTTCGTGTTTTCGTCATAATACAGTACTTTCCAGCTGAACTTATAATAAAAAATGGACAGAGCCAGTTGTTTACAAATATTGCACACTGCAAGTTGCATTTCGGCTGACGACTAATCAACGTTTAAATATAAATGTCTGAATACATTCAGAAAAAATATAGGCAAATGACCAATCACATCAGGTACAGTATAAAATGGTTAAATACAAAAAGGCAAATTTGAGATAAAGGAAAATACTACAAATGAGCAAACACTTACTTAGTGAACAGTTAGCTCAAGATTGATGGAAATAGTTGAGAGGGTCCAGCTAAATCTAGAAGGGTTCAGGGGTCATAGGTCAGGTCGGATGAGCTGATGTGTACAAAGACGCTGGGGTCACAGGGGATGGTATTTATGGAGGATGGGTGGTCGAAGGGAAAGGACAAAGAGGTATTATGAGGGGCAGTTCTAAGCTGTTGGTGATTAGCTTGAATATTTGGAGGTTTTAAGGTTAAAGAGACAATTGCACAATCTCATTTTTAGGCCAGAGAGGGGAATGGCAGTGTCTCTGTGCAAGACATAAAGCCTGGGTTTCCTGCATTTGTTCTGAAAGCTGATGTTTTGATGATTGTGAGCAAGTCTGGCTGTGCTGAATCATGTGATATACAGCGGCCTCCAAACGTCTGAAATGCTTGGGAATCAAAATCAAATTTTGACAAAAAGAAAAAAAAAATCTAGTTCACTAATTGAAGTGAATTAGTAGCATTGATCATATGACTCTTTGTACAGACGCTCCATCGAAGCACAAGTTTTTGTTCATGTTAGATTTTTTAAAGCTGATAGTATAATCAGTAATGAAAACAATCCAAAAAATGAATATACATGCAATATATATGCAGTTTTAAAGACCAAATGAATTAAAATATGATTGATACATTTATTTTCTTGAAAAAAGCAGAAGTTGAACAGTTATATATAAGCATTCTCAGACCTTTCAGATGCCGCTGTACATGAACAGCTAATAAAGTGCTGCCAAACAGCCCTGCATGGTGTTGATAATCATCAGCTCTCGGATCATCTTACAGTAAATGACGCTTCTAATAGTGCATCAGATGATACTTATATTAGTGAACACAGCTGCCTACAGTGTTAGAGGAACTCAGTGGCTCGATGTGTACGATGGCAGTGATCGCTATGGTTCAAGGAGAGACGAAAGGACAGAGCGTTAAGGTTTGCTTATGTCTTACATGTTTGTGCATGTCTGTGCACAGCTTCCGCTCAAAGCGGAGGTACATTCATTTTTCTTCAAGACAAAGAACATTTAAGAACCTCATCGAAACGAGAGTTACTGCCACAACTACTGACGGACGCCATAATGTAGCTTATGTCACATTTAGTTCGTTGCTGTTTTACAGTAAGTCTTTTTCTAAAAATGAAGCTAAAACTCACTCTCTCTGCTGATGAATTGCGTCCTAACCAGGTGCGACACAGTAAAAGTCCTCACGGAAAGTAAAATGCCATGCAAAGCGATTAAATCAGAATATAATCAATGATTTATGTATTTAAATCAATGTGAAGCAGGATTTTGGACCAGTCAGATTTCATTGCATTCATTTATTTGAGTGAGTGAAGTGGTATTGAAGAATATTATAAAAATAAAGCAATGATGTGTTGTTGTTGTTTTTTTATGATGATGATGTTTATTTTTGGTGTGGCCCAGAACTGACATTTTTGATGATATTTTAAACCTAAAAATGTTGTTATAGATTCATCTTTTTTATTTATTTATTTTTTTTTTTTTGGCAAAAAGGGTATCTATGTATACCATATCAAATAATTAAAATCGGAATAAATTATAATAATATATATATATATATATATAATAATAAAGGTAATACATATTACCTTTTTCTAAAGAAAGTCTTTTTAAATATTATTTTATTTGTTGTTGAAGGGACGTAGAAAAGTCTACATTCACTTAAAATAATATTAAAAATAACATTTTATTAAAATAAGAGAACATTTCAGATGATAAAAAAAAAATTCTGTGTATTATTATATTACTGTAGGCTGGGCTATTCAGAGTGACAGTACTAAATATAGAAAGCAAAATGTCTCATTGTGGTTGTTTGGGATCAAAACTCTGATTGATATTAAAGAAATCATAATGCAATGAGCAGTAAATCCTGTGTTGTTCCTGGTTAGGACGTGGTTTAATGTGAAACAGTGCACTACAGATTAAACAAACCGCCCCAGACGGCTAAAGCTCACATCAGGTTATTACAATATCAGCATTAATGCTAATACCATTGATTACAATCAGAATACAAATCCTACATGGCAAAAAAGATATATCGATATAAGATAATTTCATAAAAACACACTAGTGCAGAGCGAGAGAGAGGAATGGAGGGGAAGGGAGTGGGACAACAGGAAAAATGGGATCTCCCATAGGAGAGGACAGGAGCGGGAGAATATGGGAATCTCTCTTAGAGAGCCTCACATAGTAGTCTCTACGATGGTGTGGCTGTGTTTGGTGAAGCCGTGGATGCCGTTGGGGTCCAGCGGGTGAAGCAGCTCGCTGTTCTTCAGGCTGTACTCTTTCGGGCGAGAGCTCGCGCCTCCTTTAACTGGAGCAGCCACGGCTTTGATCCGCTGAACACAACATCGCATTATTGATTTGAGGACATATGCAAATTTAGAAATGCAGTGACAGACTTTTAGATATTAGCTGATAAAGACCCAGAACTCAACAGCATTCAAATTGAATCTAAAATTACAAATATATATATATATATATATATATATATATATATATATATATATATATATTTTTTTTTTTTTTTTTTTTTTTTTTATTATTATTATTTATTTGTTTGTTTGTAAAACCAGTATCTATGTTTACAATACTAATTAAATAAGAATATATTCACAGATTTAACTGTTAATAAAAAAAAGTATAAATATATCTGAATAACATTAATTTTTTCTTAAAATTGTAGAAAATTTGATAAAACGTTTAATAAAATTAAAATAAAAAAGATCGTAAGTTATTATAATAGATTATTTTAAACTAGAATGACACAAGAAATGATCTATTTATTATTATACCAATGTAATTAAAATATTATTAAAAAGCATATTTATTTTCTTGAAAAAAAAAATCCCTGATTTAATTTTTTATATACATTTATTATAAAAGTGAAGAAGAATATTCAAAATTATTATTTTTTCTTCTTAACAAAATTATTTAATAGAATATAGAACGCAATATAAATATTATATATTAATATATAATTGCTTAATATAATATATCTTTTAAAACTAGAATGGTTGTTTCTCAGTGAACAATACAAGTCAGAATGACCTTTTTTCTTAATGATTAAGAAAAAGTTCAATAAAGTTAAAAATAAATGTAAATAAAAAATTAAATGTAAATAAAACTCTTTTAAAAACTCTAAAACTCTATTATAATATATTTTTAAATGTAGAATTATTTTTTTTAATACATTATATTTTTACATATACCTTTTATATAAATATTAAAATATTATATATACTTTAATCATCCTAGGAGACACAAAGATTTTTCCCTGACTTGAGAATCATCCTAAAGTGACAGATATATTGTAATTTTCTAATAAAAATATGATCAAAATGCCATGAGATGTGTATGTATGAACGTGTTTTATATGCAGCTCATGACGTTCTCACCTCTATCAGGGAGCCGTCTGATTGGATGATTTTGATGACGACCATCATCGGGATGCAAATCATAGAAGTCAGCGCAAGAGCCCAACCCAATCCAATGGACCAATCAGGATACTCGTAAAACTTGTTATAGGTGAGCGGCTTGTATTTCACCAAAGAAAAGACAAAACAACCCTGACATGGAAAAACAAGAATAATCAAAAACCATTGCTGTTGGCCACATCTCTCAAGTAAAAATGTCATTCCATCTCAGGCTTACCACACAAAGGACGGGAGTGATCAGCATCCAGCTCCATTTCATCCAGCCGTTGGGTCTGTAGCCGATCATGTCCTCTATAGCATCGTAGAAATTATCAGCCCCTGCAAACACACACATGCAGTCAAGATTTGATGCGGTGATCTTTATTATGCCGATTTCATGTGGGGCCAGTCATGGATGAGAAATAGAGACGTGAAATAAGCCCAGAGGACTGATGTGATTATATAAGACTAAATAAGATTACATAAGATTAATCTCAACAAACATTGTTAGACTGCTGATTGAGCAACATTAATGAGCTTAATGCAAAGATCTTAAGAGGCATGACGCGACACATGAGCTCAGGATTTATTCTGTAAATACAAGTGACCGCAGCATCTGTTTCTGAAGAGACACCTGTTTAATAATTCTGCATATAGTGTGTGTCTTATGATTGTTTACAGTGTTTTATTACATGACTCTTTGCCTTGAAACCTTGCTGATTTCATGATGATTTGTGTATCTGGTTATGTGATGCATAAAAGCCATAAGCTCTTTTACTGTATGTATCAGCATGATGATTTTAGATTAAAATGTATATTAATACACCAGCATAAAAAAATTTGGGGTCAGTGAGATTTTATGTTTTTGAAAGTGACTTATAATCATCAATATGCATTATTTGATCAAATATACATTTAAAACAATAATCTTTTGAAATATTATTATAATATATAAAAATAAATCTGTTTTAATATATTTTAAAATTAGGAATTCTTTCTGACTAGAAACCACCAAGACCATTTATTTGAAAAATAAATATTTTGTAATATTATAAATGTATTTATTGTTGTAAATGTATAGCATTTTTGATCAACTTACAGCATCCTTGCTCAATAAAATAATTCATTTCTTAAAAAAAAATTTGCATTGTTCCCAAACTTTTGAATGGAAGTGTATTTGAGTGAATTTACAAAACCCTGCAACCGATCATCATTTCATTTTTTTGCCTCTTTTATTGAAACCCCATCTAGTCAAACTCTTGTAAATATATATATATATATATATATATATATATATATATATATATATATATATATATATATATATATATATATATATATATATATATATACACATTAGGAATATATTATAGTCAGTTACTTTTTTCTTACATAAGAGAATTTAAGAAAGCATTTAATAGAATTCTAATAAAAATTGAATTAAAATAAAAAGTTAATGTAAAATATCCTTTAGTTATTATTTAAAACTAGAATGACAAATTTTAGTTTTTATAGGTAAGGTAAAAAATGTAAAATTAGCTTTAAAAATAAGTGAAAATCTAAGAATACGTGCAAAATAAAGCTAATGTTGTAAGCCCATCTGGTCGAGTACTATTGTATACTTACCGTAAACCCAGGCTACTGCAACACATTCAAAGAATGCAACCCAGAGAAGGCACACACCGCTGGCGGCGTAGTAGTCAAACAGCTGGAAGACGTACATGCCACCCTGAGAGAGACAGACACACATTCAGCATTCAAACACCGCAGATCTACGCCTGCATCTCGCTCTCTCTTACTTTAGTGACCATGGTGAGTCCCAGCAGGTAACTGATGACACAGATCACAGCGATGAAGATTTCTCTCCGGTATCCCTTCCTTAGGAGGGATGGGTACAGGTCCACCAGAGAGGTGATCTGACCCTCCACTTCTACAAACTGAGGGCAGAAAACACACATCATTCATCAAGGACTAGGCTTACTTGTAAATAATTTCTGTGCTGTTGTAGTATTCATCAATGTTTTCAGTTTTAACATTTCCATTTTAGTTGAACTGCTTTGGTAGTTATTATTTGGTTTTCTTTTTTTAGCCTATGATTATGTTTTAGCTTTCGTCAATTTATTACATACTGTTGGTGTAATGATTTCAGTTAGTTTACATATTTTTCTATTTTCATTACCGGTTTCAGTTAGTTAACTTATTTCTTACATTTTCAGTTGTCATTTGAATTAAAATAATTTTGTTAATTTTAGTAGTTAAAAAAATATTTAGCTGAAATGTATTTATATGTATTTCATTTTATTTATTTAATTTTTTTAGTTTTTCATCTAATATTCATTTTGTTAATTCAATTAATATATATATATATATATATTTTTTTTTTAGTATGAGGTTATAACACTGGTAAGTACTTATGACTTAAACTGTGTACAAACCAGCGTGACACTGAAATTGAAAATGCTTACTGAAAACATGCATAAGCAGCTGTATTGACTGGTCACTTGTCACTTTTCATGTTTGTTTGGATTCAATAAAACCTTATTTAAAAATCTATTCTATATATTCTATGAAAAAACAAATGCACATGGAATAGAGCGCTTTTGTCATATATTGCTCTATAATGCTGTGCCTGGTTAAGGCCTGGCGTGACAATACAGTTATAAAGACGTGTTCACACTGAGTGATTTACAGAACAATAAAACCATTTAACTTTCTGTAAATGAGAAGTGATGTGATTTGGACAATACCAATGTTTTTGAAGCAGAGGTCACTAGATAGTGCAGACCAGTACAGATGCCTACTAGTGACCATCAGTACAGCATTGTTAGTTTCAATCATAGTTTTTGCATTTTGCTGAAAATACTTTAAATGTCATATTCATTCACTTCTGTCGGTTCAGTACTGAAATGGCATATAATTTTAATGGACAAAAAAAAAAACTTTTTATTTGATATTAAATGACAAAAATATGTTAAACAGACACAGCAGACTTTAAAATGCATGAACATTAAACAAAAAAATCCAATGTGGGATGAACTTATTCACTGGAGGAAGTGTTATGGATTATGGACTTGTAATTTTTAGCCAGAAGCAATGGTTAGAAGTTTAAAATGTTTTTATGATGGATATGTTTCTTCCAAACATGCAGCGTTTGTCTTAAGATGTTAACTGATGGACTGGAGTGATGTGGATTATTTGAGGATTTTTGTGACATTTTTTTTATCAGCTGTTTGGACTATCATTCTGACGGCACCCATTCATTGTACAGGATCTATTTGCGAGACAGTTTTCAGCAAATTTTCATTTTTGGGTGAACTATTCCTTTAAGCGACTGTTTTGATTTTGTATATTTTAGTATAGCTTAAATTATTATCTTTTTCAGGTTAATATGTCAAATTAAAATTATGTATAACTTAATAACCAAAAAAAGTCCTTGATGATATTTATCTATGATTAAACAAAAAAAACACTGCTTTAATTGAACAAGCATCTTGAAGTCATCTGAGGTAAAGTGTCCTAACAAACAAACAGTGGTGACATTTGACCCTGAACTGTGGAAAATCAAAACATGCGTGCTTCAGCACAGTCTAAGGCATAACAAATCATTTTTGACATATTTTCTTTGCCTTCTGCAGAGTGGAGGACATTCATAATAATGGCACCCTTATTTAGGCCCATGTTCATACTGTTGTTGCTCTGTGTCTTTGCTTGAGTGTGTGTGTGATGTAGGTGTAATCACACACACACACTTACGCAAAAGGAAATGTGATCCACCGCACATTGGCATTTCAGCAAGTCATATGAGCCTGGAATACCATCAGCATCTCGTGATATTTGAGTGTGATGGTGTGTTTGTGGGAGGCAGCCCAAAATCTAGTGGTGTTATTCCTCGAGGCTAGCGCACAACCACAGAGAGATGATGTTTCACATCAGGATTCAACACTATGCTGTTAAGTTATGATCTGCTGGCTTAACCATCTCAATGTTTGCAGTCTTTCATTCCAACACAAGGACACTCATATGTCACACCACCACCCAAAGGACATTTGTATTACTCAGAGACTTAATGGAGTTTCCAATTATGTTTCAGTGGTAAGGTCACCCAAAAATGACTTTTATTTTATTTGTCTATTTAGGCCCCCATTAGTGGCTATTCTTCATGGGGTCCAACAAGTAAATTGCATCAATCTTTAACAATAAAAAACAATACAATAAAATATACAAACCTAAAATACATTCAGAACATCAAAATCAACAATGTACTGTATACTGTGCCATTAAATATTTCTTTAACGATATTCTGAACCTCATTTTCCCTATTAAAAAACGTGTGAAAAAATGTCTGATGGTAAATCATTCAATATTTTCATTCCTCTATACATTACAGTCCATTGCTTTGCATTAATTTTTGAAACAGGAAGCAAAAAATATCCTTTTGATGCATGCCTTGTGTTAAAATCATGGCTAACACTACTATACAAAAGTTAACAATACAGTACGTTTGAAACTCTTGACACCAAAATATTTCTTATAAAAAAATAAAAAAACTGTTCTATCCTTCACAAGTAGCCAACCTAGAATTTAGTGCATTCTCATAATATTAACCCTTCTATTACAGTTCAGCTCTGTTCTGGACTAACTGTAATTTATCTAATGTACTCGACCTGCACAATAGTCTAGTGGTTAGTGTGCCGACATACATAGTGCAGTTGTGCTCATTTTTTTGATTCTTGTCTCGAGGTCCTATGCTGAATCCACTCCCCTCTCTCTTCCCAATGCTTTCCTGTCATCTCTCTACTGTCATGTCTGTTAAATGCATAAAATCCTGAAAATATAACTTAAAAAAGAATTTGATCCAAACACAATACTTTTGGTTTTCGTTAAATTTAGAACCATCTTATTATTTCATACCCATTTTACCACTAATTGTAACTCTAAATCTAAATCAACAGATAATTTTTCAGTTGATGTTGCTGGTAGATATAATGTTGTTTCATCTACGTACGTACATATCTGTCATTTCTCACTTCAAAACCAAAGGAAGATCATTGGTAAAAATAAAAAATAACAACGGTCCTAAACTACTTCCTTGAGGCACACCACATTGTAACTCTTTCACTTCCGAATAACTTCCATTATAAAATAAACATAGCCTCCTATTAGTCAGATAACTTTTAAACCAATGCACAGTCTGAGAAGTAAATTTATAACATTTAGATTTTTCCAGCTGTAATTTATGATCCAATACATCAAAACCAGAGCTAAAATCGAACAATACCGCTCCTACTAAATTATTATCATAAATCTGTACTAAACAAATGTGTTAATGCTGTTCCTGTTAAATGTCCTACTTGATATGCAAATTATCAATACAAATAATAATAATACAATTTATTCTCCTTACAGAAGAATTTAATTTGTTCGCAGACTATCATTTCAAACACTTTACTAAGAACTGGCAGTAAACATATTGGTCGACTATTAGCACCATTAAAACTCAGTGCTGCATTTTACAAGGCAACTAAGTTATCCATTCCTGATAGTTTATTTATATTTATACTTATAAATTTTTGTTCCACTTGTACATTTACTTTATTCAGTTCGAAACATAAGGCTGGCTCATCACATTATTTTTTTAGTTTGGCTGTCATTTGATGGAATAATATCAGTTAACATGTACTTTATTTATGAAAAAGTCCTACCCATTATTTCATTAAGAATCCACAATTCCAAATTTTTTTGTTTTGCTATCTTATTTATATTCACTTTTTACTTTATAAAACTTCCTTTTCTTTTTCAGATTAATTTTAGTTATTTAATTTCGCAATTTGCAATACACTCCCCAATCCTCCTTATTGCCAGTACTGTTTGCTAAACCCTTGGCCACGTGTCTTTCTACCATCATGTTCTTCAGTTCATTATCAATCCATAGTGCCCTAACATTCTTCACTGTTTTTCTACATTTGTGCATACTTATCCACCAACAATAAAAAGAATCTTTAAAAAAATTGGTTAATGCATCATCAGGACGATCTTACTTATAAACATCAACCAAGCATATATAATTTACATCTTTTATCATCATTTGGTGAGTTTATCATCTTTTGGGGAAGTCGTGGCCTAATGGTTAGAGGGTTGGACTCCCAATCGAAGGGTTGTGAGTTCTAGTCTCGGGCAGGACGGAATTGTGGGTGGGGATAGTGCATGAACAGCTCTCTCTCCACCTTCAATACCACGACTTAGGTGCCCTTGAGCAAGGCATCGAACCCCCAACTGCTCCCCGGGCGCCGCAGCATAAATGGCTGCCCACTGCTCCGGGTGTGTGCTCACAGTGTGTGTGTGTGTTCACTGCTCTGTGTGTGTGCATTTTGGATGGGTTAAATGCAGAGCACAAATTCTGAGTATGGGTCACCATACTTGGCTGAATGTCACTTCACATTTCACATTTCACATTTTGTTCAGCAGAAGAAATTAAGTCATTCAGTGGGAGTAAATGACAGAATGTCAATTTTTGTGTGAACTTTTGCAGTGGGAAGTGTAGGTGTATGTTTGTGTGTGTCGATCTAACCTGACTGTCTAGGCCCAGCAGCAGAAGCATTATGAAGAAAAGTATGGCCCAGACCGTCGGCAGGGGCATCATTGTGACGGCCTTTGGATACGCGATGAAGGCCAGACCGGGACCTGACAGACACAGAAAGAAAGGCATGTGGTGAAGAAAAGCCTATCACATGACATACTAGCAGACTCTCACAAAGAATAATTTACTTTCTGTGCTAACTGACACATGCCCAAAATGCTGTAGAAAGAGCTTCATATAACATATAGCACATAAGATCAGTGACACTCATAAATTAACATCCTCCCTCTCATTCCAAGAATTCTGTGTGAGCAGGTTGGTGACCTTTGACCCTGAGTATCACCTGACTCGGCCACATCGGCAATGGCCACGCCCTGCTCCTGTGCCATGAACCCCAGGACGGAGAAGATGGCAAAGCCTGACACGAAACTGGTACCGCTGTTCAGGCATCCCAGCAGCAAGCAGTCCCTGAACACACACACACAATGTTTGTAGAATAAATAAGACAGCATATAGCTATAAAGATGCATTGAAAACATACGAGTCCTCACC